>NW_027257798.1:0-27155 GCF_043159975.1 Macaca nemestrina
TCACTGTAATCTCAAACTCCTGAGTTAAAGTGATCCTCCTGCCTCAGCCTCCCAAGAAGCTGGGACTACAGATGTGCCATCGCTCCAGGCTAATTTTTTTTTTTTTTTTTTTTTGAATTTTGTAGAGACGAGGTCTCCCTGTGTTGCCCAGGCTAGTCTCAAACATGTGACCTCAAGCAATCCTTCCGCCTTGGCCTCCAAATCGGTGGGATTATAGATGTGAGCCACTGTACCTGGCCAAGAAATCAGCTCCACCTGTTTTCTGTATAAAGTTTAGCATCTGGATACAAAGCAAAATAACGTGTAAAGATCAAGGAATCTGAAGGGAAGCTTGTGGGAGGGGAATGGGCTGAAGGCAGCGTTTTTTGGTCTACGGTTTTGCTTATTCTTGGACTTTCCAAAGTCCCGAAAGAAGCAGAAGGCAACTGAGAAGGGTGGAAGAGGCGGGAGGAAAGGAGGAGGGCTGCGCCTCTGAGGTTGCAGATTAGCCCAAGGCGGCTCAGTGGCTGGGAAGGAAGGAAGGAAATTCCCAAGCCCGAAGGTAGAGACAGAGTCCTGGGTCCAGCAGAGACTGGACGGGAGGAGGGTGCCGGGAGCCAAAGACCTTCCTGCTAGCATTGCAACCTCTTAAACTGCTTAGGCTTTTATCCGAATTTGGTATGTCCGCATTTTGTAGACCTCCAAACCAAGTCACTCAGGGTTACCCAAGCAGGAAGGAGAGGATGATAGGAGAAGGTGCCCCATCTGATGATGCTCTTCTGGCTTTTATCCATTCCTGGGAATGACGCTTTCTCCAACTCGGGGGATGCCCCTCTGGGAGAATACAGTGGCATGGACCACCAGTGGAGAATTCCAAGTCCAAAAAGCGATTGGCATTTTAAAGGACAGTAAGAAGTCATCCTGCATATATGAAACATTGGGAAAAAAGGTTATTACTAATAATTCTCAAGAGACCACTCTGGTGAGATTGGGTTTCTTGGGGATGTGTGGAGCAGGGTATATGTACTGAGTGGGCACATCCCACCATTCAGACTCCTCCCTCAGCTCCTGTCTACTGTAGCAGTCAGAGGGCAGCTCCGGTCCTCATCTCCGCTGAGCGACCCACTCACTCATTCACTCACTCGTTAACTCATTCACTCACTCACTCACTCATTCACTGCTTCACTCGCTCACTCACTCATTCACTCACTCAGTCCTTTATTCATTCACTCACCGTTTTACTCCTCGCTCATTCATTTACTCATTCAATCACCCATTCACTTACTCACTCACCCATTCACTCACTCACCCATTCACTCACTCACCCATTCACTCACTCACCCATTCACTCACTCACCCATTCACTCGCTCATTAACTAACCCATTCACTCACTCATTCACTTATTTACTAACCCATTCACTCACTCATTCACTCATTCACTAAGCCATTCACTCACTCATTCACTCACCCATTCACTCACTCATTCATTCCCTCATCCACTCACTCAGCCATTCACTCATTCGCTCACTCATTCACTTGCTCACTCATTTCCTCATTCATTCACTCAATCATTCACTCACTCATTCACCTCTTCATTCATTCACTCACTCACTCACTCATTCACTCACCCTTTACTCACAGACTCACTCATTTATTGACTCATTCACTCACTCATTCGTTCATTCACTCACTCACTTCTTCACTCACTCATTCACTTGTTCACTCACTGACTCATTCACTCACTCTTTCCCTCACCCATTCACTCACTCACCCACTCGTTTGTTCACTCACTCATTCGCCCACTCACCCAGTCACTCACTCATTCATTCACTCACTCACTCATTCATTCACTCACTCACTCGCTCATCACTCATTCCCTCAGTCACTCACTCATTCACTCACTCATTCACTAAGTCGCTCATTCATTCACTTACTTATTCACTCACCCATTCACTCACTCACTCTTTCACTCATTCACTCACTTAGCAATTCACTCACTCACTCACGTTCACTCATTCACTCATTTACCCACTCACTCACTCATTTACTCCTTCCCTCATCCACTCACTCGCTCCTTCACTGACTGGATCACTCACTCACCCATTCACTCATGTACTCACTCATTTACTCCTTCACTCACTCACTCACTCCTTCATTCATTCATTCAGCAGCATCCATGACAGGTTCACTCTGTCGTGGGCTCTGCTGTTGCCCTGGGCCTGCAGCAGGGAATAGTCAAAGATCTCTGAATCCATGGCATTCAGAGTTCAGCAGGGGGACCTCTGGAGAAGCCCAGTAGATAGGTGAAATGCCCCATGTGTGACACTGATGAGGATGTTTTAAGAGAAGCAGGCCGGGCGCGGTGGCTCAAGCCTGTAATCCCAGCACTTTGGGAGGCCGAGACGGGCGGATCACAAGGTCAGGAGATCGAGACCATCCTGGCTAACACGGTGAAACCCCGTCTCTACTAAAAAATACAAAAAACTAGCCGGGCGAGGTGGCGGGCGCCTGTAGTCCCGGCTACTCGGGAAGCTGAGGCAGGAGAATGGCGTAAAAACCCGGGAGGCAGAGCTTGCAGTGAGCTGAGATCCGGCCACTGCACTCCAGCCTGGGCGACACAGCGAGACTCCGTCTCAAAAAAAAAAAAAAAAAAAAAAAAAAAAAAAAAAGAGAAGCAGGGAGGGAACAGGAGTGTGCATGGAGCCCAGAATTTCTAAGAGGGTGATCTGGGGACACCTCACCACTGCAGAAGACCTTGCAGGACAGACTTGAGGAAGGTGGGCAGAGTGGGTAGGGAGAGGAGGGCCTGGGCTGAGGAAAGAGCAGGCTGGGCCTGAGGTTGTCGGGTGCCTGCATCGGCCTCTGGGCAACACCAGGATCTGAAGGGACCAGAGGACAGGCCAGTGTACCACGTGTGGGGCCTGTGACTCCAAGTCAGCAGAGAAGATGCCTGAATTACCTCCTGATAGGTGCACCCTGACTTTGAAGTTGAGCATACCCGAGGCATGGAGGTGGGGTGGATGTGGGGGCAGAGCAGGGGATGGGGAAGGAGCCTGTTCCGGTCCAGGTCAGTGGAAGTGACTTGGCCCCAGTGGCTCCAGATTCAATGAAGAGCCAAGAGGGACTTTCCTGAGGGACTTAGATGCCGGGGCGGAGGAGCACTGCAAGGCTTCAGCCTGAGCCCCTGGGAGGATGGAGTCACCACGAGCTGAGGTGAGGAAGACTGAGCGGTGGGGGGTTGTGCGGGGGTGCAGAGGCCTGAGCTCAGTTTGGCCCCTGCAGATTTGAGATGCCCACTCCATGCACAGGCAGAGACGGCAGGGAAGGGGAAGAGGCTGCAGCTCAGGTAGCCCTGGAACGTGCAGCCCGACATGCTGGGGCACTGGGTCATGGTGCCCTCATGGCTGGGAGCTGCTTCCCTCCTGGGATGCCACAACTCTTTCAGAGCACATCGGCATCTCCTGCGCTCACCACAGAGGGGAAGCGGGACTTGGTCCTAGGCAGGTCCCAGGCAGCACCTCCCCTCCCAAGTGGCTCACCTTGGCCCCTGCCCCTAGTGTTCACAGCCAGACCCTCGAAGAGGGCTGGACTCAGCGGCTCACTTCTAATGAATAGAAGCAGGCAAAAGAGATGGCGGTCTCTCCTGAGATTGGATTGGGAGGGCTGCAGCTTCCATCCACTGGTACTCTCCCCCTGGGTCTTCATAGGTGCTAGTTCTGGCATAGCCAGTCACCTGCCCAGGGCAGAGGGAGGCCTTAAGCTGATGCCACGGAGAGTCAGGGGCCTTCAGTCCAACAGCCTGCAAGCAAAAGAATCCTGCCAGCAACACAGAAGCGAGCGTGGAAGCAGCTCCTCCCCTGATGAGCCTGAGCCTTCAGAAGACACAGCAGCCCTGGGCAGACACCTGCTGCAGCCACGGAGAGCCCCTGGGGC
This sequence comes from Macaca nemestrina, assembly GCF_043159975.1. NCBI lineage: Eukaryota > Metazoa > Chordata > Mammalia > Primates > Cercopithecidae > Macaca > Macaca nemestrina. Next base: position 3,914 of record NW_027257798.1, read on the forward strand.
AGAGGGCCCAGTGAAGCCTGAACTCCCGGCCCAAGGAGTAATCATTCCTGGGGTATAACTGTGTGCTGGTGTGGGCCACAGTTTGGAGTAACCTGTCAAGGGACAATGAAGAACAAACACACACCTCAGGTCCTACTGGGTGGAAGCTGTACGGTCAGCAGGGCATGTAGTATCTGTCAGGCCTCTGAGCCCAAGCCAAGCCATCGCATCCCCTGTGACTTGCAGGTATACGCCCAGATGGCCTGAAGTAACTGAAGAATCACAAAAGAAGTGCAAATGGCCTGCCTCGCCTTAACCGATGACATTCCACCACAAAAGAGGTGAAAATGGCCGGTCCTTGCCTTAAGCGATGATATTATCTTGTGAAATTCCCTTTCCTGGCTCATCCTGGCTCAAAAACTCCCCCACTGAGCACCTTGTGACCCCCACTCCTGCCCGCCAGAGAACAACTCCCCTTTGACTGTAATTTTCCTTTACTTACCCAAATCCTATAAAACGGTCCCACCCTTATCTCCCTTTGCTGACTCTCTTTTGGGACTCAGCCCACGTGCACCCAGGTGAAATAAACAGCCATGTTGCTCACACAAAACCTCTTTGGTGGTCTCTTCGCAGGGACGAGCATGACAATATCTTCCAGTTGAATTAGAAGATTCATTGCTAAGGCCAAAGATTTAAAAAAAAAAAAAAGAAAACCTCTAATTGTAGCACCATTAAAAAACATGACTTGCAAAAAAAAAAAAAAAAAAAAAAAAAAGCCATAGCCATTCTTTTCCATCTTAGCTACAGGTATATATTAATATGTGTTAATTCCCTGACTGACTGAGCAATGGGCCAAACTCATAAGAACAGATGTGTGAGGACCGTCAGTGACCACTCAGTGACCACCCTGACCTCAGCCCTTATATACAGACAAACTTTTGAACATAATCTGTAGCCTTGGGGGTCTTGACACTCTAAATTTTATTGCTTTAATTAACTATTTCTATTCCCTAAGCAATACCTGTTCATCGGAGAGAAAAAATGGCATTACCTATACTAAGCAAAAGAAAGGAAATAAAATGCTCAGAAACATTTACATATATATGCAGACACACACACATACTCGCACACTCGCACGCACAGGCTCGCACTGTGTCTAGGCCTGCCTTTTCACTGATTTGTATGTCCTGAACTTATTTCCATGTCAGTAGACACTTATCTTCGTAGCGGTAACAGCAACTAAATATTATTGCAGCGTCTATTTTTACCATCATTTCTTTAACTCATCATGTTTGAACTCTTAGGTTGTGTCTATCGTTTTCTGTGTTATAGACAATTTCATGACAAATGACCCATCCCCTCATGTTCAATACAAAAATATCAATTGTATAAGGAGATAAGGGGTATTTGGCTAAAATAAAATTCAGTGTGCCCTACCTTCTCCACATGTAATATGCTCTAAAAAGGCATGAATAATTAAATTAGCCCTTCTATTCTCCAGCCCAGATCCTGAGCCCAGCGGTGGGTGCAGGTGCTCAGAGCCTCGGTCTGCTCTTCTGCCCGCCAGAAGGCAAAGGCCACTCAACTGCCACCTGAAGACACCCAGGATTCTCCTCTCCTTTTTTATTAATAGAATAATGCTCAGGCTCAGTGCATGAGAGCAGCGCTCTCTGACTTTGCATTCATCAGAGTAACCTAGGTGGTTTGTTTAAAAATATACATTCCCTGGCTGCGCTGGCTGAAACTGGACTTCAGTGGTTTAGTGGGGGTGTGCATAGGACAGGTGATTCTGAGGACCACGAGGGGTTAGGAATTTCCCCGTTAATTCTGGCCAAGGGAGAGATCAGACCATCCAGCATTGTCCGCAGCATATTTTTTTTTTCCTCTTTTGCAAGGAATATTTGATGCTCAGCGGGATGAGCCCCAGGATGAGGCACACATCCAAGAAAAATCCATGCCTCTCCATCTCTTCCCCAGGATTGCCCTTTGGCGAGACTCTCCTTTGCGATTGCTTCGTATTCCCCGGTTCATAGAACAAACCTCTTCTTAGTCTCTTTTGTTGTCTCTTATCTGTTCAACAAACACCCACCGCGCAGGACCATCCTCCGGTAAGCCCTCGAGTGGGGCCGTTTGGCAGCCCTACTTCGTGGGGTGAGCACTGAAGGAACCGGGGCCCCATAGGCCCGTGCTTTTGTGGGGGCTGCCCCCTCTCCCGTCGCAGGGTAACCGGCACCAGGCTGTTAAGCTGTGGATGGACAACCACACATCCCATCGGGTGTGCGTATTTCAGTACGTGGAGTTGGCCAGTGAAGTCAGCCGAGGTCAGCACAGCGTACAGCAGCGCGCGTGTCCGTGGGGAGGAAGGGTCGTCCCGCCTCCCCTTCAGGCCAGTCCTGTTGCGCCTCCTCCTGCCCCACTCTGACTTCGGCGCGCCCAGGCGTCTCTGAGGGTCGCGCCCCGATATCCTCCTCCACCCCAAGGCTGCTTCTCCCAAAGGGCCGGGCTGGTGGCTCAGGAGCGCCACAGCCCCCGTGGGCCCGGGAAATCGCAGCTTCGTTATAGCTAAGCCCGCCGCGCTCAGCTTTTCTCGCCACCTGAATGATCCACTCACTCTCCGTGCGTCCTTCCCGACCTCAGGCTGCAGAGAAAACTTGGGGGCGGGGGTCGAGGAAGCCGCGCCCCGGGGCTCCCAGCGCAGCCCCCAGAGGAATCCTGCGGGCAACAACGAGCTGTGCGAGCGGCCGGGCTAGGCGCCGACAACAGCAGGAGCGGCCGGGCCTGCCGCGAGCCTCCGCGTCCAGGTAGGGTCTCCGCGCCCCAATTCCATCCCGCCCCGCCATCGGCGCTCCCAGCAAGTGCGGGGTTTCCACCCGCCCCGGCGTTCGCGCCCACTCACGGTCTCCCTTGCCCCCCCCGGGAGATGCTCCCCGCGTTCTATTCCGCCCCGCCATGGCGCGCCCAGCAAACGTTGTGACCTCGCCCCCCTGCGGTATCCCCCTCCCCGGACGCTGCCCCTGCCCCCACCTGTGGCGCTCCGGGCATCTCTAAAGCCCCCAACCAGAGTCCTCCAACCCACCCGCGAGGCTCGCGCACCAGCAACGCGGCCCCACCCACAGGGACCCCGCCCACCTGTGGCGGTACCTCCGCATCTGCGACCTCCCCCATCGCTAGCGCGGCCCTTACCTACGACGACCCCCGCGTAGGTGCTCCTGCCTACACACGCGCCCTCCCCGCCAGCCCCTGCCCTTTCCCTGCCCCTTTCCCTGCTCCTGCCCCTAGCCGCGCCCCCGTCCCCGCAGGCCCTCGGGTGCGCTCGGGCCCCGCCCGTCACTGCCCATGGGCGCTGACGCCAGGCGGGGGCGCGGGCGGGGCAGCAGTTCCGAGTCCGGCGCCCGCGGGCAGGGTCCCCATTGCCTGCCGCGCACCCGGACTAGCGACTACCCTCGGCCTCCTCGCCATGGACGCGGACGACTCCCGGGCCCCCAAGGGCTCTTTGCGGAAGTTGCTGGAGCACCTCTCCGGGGCCGGCAAGGCCATCGGCGTGCTGACCAGTGGCGGGGATGCTCAAGGTGCGCGCCCCCCTCCAGGCGGCGAGGTCGGGACGGACGGAGAGAGGGAGAACAGGGCGAAGGGGATGGGGGGATAGGGCAGAAGAGGGGGGGAGCGATGGGAGGACCCGGGGAAAGATGGGGAAGCGATGGGAAGAACCGGGGAGAAGAGCGGGGAAGCGATCGGGAGAACTGGGTCGAAGCCGGTGCCCGGGAGCGGCAGGGCAGGGGTACCTGAGGGGCAGCGTGAACCGTCAAGGCAGCCCCGGGGTCCTTGCCGGGTGGGGCGGAGGAGGAAGGGACATGGCCGTAGGAACCTCCATCCGAAAGATAGTGAGCTTTCCATCCCCTCCGGTTTATGTTTTAAATTGAACCTGGCAGAGGGGTCGCCTGGAGCGCCCTCGGGGGTCGTTCTGCCTCTGAGCTGTAGGACTGGGCCGGGCTTCCCCTCCGAAGCGAGGGTACAGCGCGATCACTTCCTAAGTGGCCCCCCGCCCCCCAACTCCGCCCCACGCCACCACCCAGCGTGTCGAGGAAGAAACGGCGGGTCCCCGCACGCCTCCTGTAGCCTCGTGCCCCGCGCAGTGTGGGCGGGGTCCCGGCTGCTGCAATGCAGGACGCGGCGTGGGTGCTCTGGGTTCCCGCCTGGCGTCTCCGAGGCGGTCCGGCAGCCCCTCGCGTTTCCGCTGGAAGATTTACAAAAAGGGTTTCTTGTGCTCGCATGTGCTGTCGCCTTCCGGCTCGTGACAAAACTGAAAACTAAAATGGGTCCCAGGCACTCCCGCCAGCCTCCGCTCGGACCGGAAGGACCAGAAAGCTGGGACTCCGGGACGTCAGCGGCGCCGCGGCGCGGGCTCTGGGCTTCCCCTGCCCTGCAATGTGGAAGCGGCTCTCCAGGAGGGGCCCGAGCCTGGGCCCACGACGCGGGCGCGCCGGGAGGACATTTAACATTGAAGAGCGGGAGGTGATGGAGAGTGCGCTCCCCAGGCCCCGGGTGCACGTAGGGGCGCCTGTGCCCGGGATCAGGAGGGTGAGGCCTTCTCCGTCAGGTAGACTTGTTAAATCTATCTGAAAGTCACAGATAACTAAGTGTCAAGTCGTCACAGATATTTATGTATCCCGAATGAGATGGCTACGGAAAACATGAAAACATCGTTACTGGTTACGTGCATGATGCATCCAAAACATTGTTACCTGCACAGTGGCAGCACTGATATTTGTGGGCTTTTGAACGTGCGGACTGGAGTGTTAAGAGCCCTTCAGAGTTATGACAGTAGTTTGATTTGAATGTTCTTTTCTTGGCGAATAAATGCTGTACATTGAATTCACCCAGGAAACTAGGAAGGTGAACCCACACGAAGGACACAGACCTGTGGGCTGCTCCAGGCACCATTAGGGCGTTGCGGGGCCTGAGCCATGGGCTTCCCGTTCAGCCTCCTGAGAGCCTTGACGGCGTCTCTGTTCTGCCTCACACTGGACCCGCTAGTTTCATATTCTTGTTATGGTTCCGAGGCTACAAGCGGTTGGATTCTGCAAGTCGCTCTGTCTTCCTCCTCCAGCTGCTTTCAAATGGGTCGTCTCTTTCTTTACAACTGCTTTTTTAAGCAGTGATTGATGGGGTGAGTTGTAGTGCTGTCCTGAACTGCAGAGGGAGTGCATTGAGGAACCTGGGTTTTGATGCTGTGCACATCAGCTGAGTCACCAGCCCAGGACCCTGTCAGTCCCATTATTAAGCTTATTTGTTGCTCTTCGACGTCTTAAAAAAAAAGCAAACTCCTGCTTGCCATCACTGGCTGTGTGGCAAATGGGTGTTTAACCTGGAAAGAGGGATATTTTGTCCTCTGGACCGTCTAAGGCGCCCTTTAGTGACGTGGTCGGTTTCTGACCACTCTATTCTGTGGGCGCCCTTCCTGCTTCCACCTTCCTTTTCCGAACGCCTCCGCCTCCAGGGCTTTAATTTTCCTTCTGTGTGTGTCACGCAGAGGTTATGACTATTGCGCCAGTGCCCTTTTTTTTTTTTTTTTTTTTTTCTGCGGAGGTCCCAGAACTTGCTACATCTCAAAAGAAGCAATTGCATCCATTTGTTCGCGATGATCATAAACAGTGCCCTCTAAGGGAGACTAATTGGTCAACCCGTCTGCTGTGGGTAGAAAGACAGCGGTGGCCGAGGAACCGGGGCTCTGCCTCTTCAGAGCCTGCACAACCATCCTGCTTTCTTTCTTCAATATCTAGTAGGGGGGTTAATTTTAATAAGCCCTTGAAACCAACAAAGCAGGAAAGTGCAAAGACATTGAGTTGCGAGATTTAACATGACAACCAGCAGCCTCTCATTCTTCCTTCACTGGGGGTTGCCGCTTCGTTTTGGGGCTGCAGGGTATGTTTGGCAGCGACATGGGACCTTTGTGCTGTGCGACTCATGAATTGAGATAGTTCTTTACTAAGTGCTTTGTGCTGTAGGTATGAAAATGGGGAAAGAGGGAGCACTGTCCGGGGTGGAGAGGCGTGGAGAGACACTGTGATACATAGCGGGTCCTTTTCTTCTGGGCTTCTGGTTATAAATCTTTTTTTTTTTTTTCTAATAGCCTGACAGATGGTTTTTGTGTTTTGTTTTTTTGTTTTTTGTGTTTTTTTTTTGAGACGGAGTCTGGCTCTGTCGACCAGGCTGGAGTGCAGTGGGCAGATCTCAGCTCATTGCAAGCTCCGCCTCCCGGGTTTACGCCATTCTCCTGCCTCAGCCTCCCGAGTAGCTGGGACTACAGGCGCCCGCCACCTCGCCCGGCTATTTTTTGTGTATTTTTTAGTAGAGACGGGGTTTCACTGTGTTAGCCAGGATGGTCTCGATCTCCTGACCTCGTGATCCGCCCGTCTCGGCCTCCCAAAGTGCTGGGATTACAGCTTGAGCCACCGCGCCCGGCCCTGGTTTTTGTGTCTTAATTAAAAGATTGAAGACTGTGGGCCAGACCCAAACTAATTCCATTGGCATCAGAGAGAAGGATTCTGTGCATATTTATCTATAGGCATAACTGATTTTTTTTTTTTTTGTCGAATTATCTGGTCAGTCAAATCATACATTAGAGAAGTAATATTTAAAAATAAAAAACAAAAAATAAAAAATGTATCTGTAAACCTATCCCCCTTCCATTCCAGTCTTTGTCTGCGTGTAATTTTAGAACCGTGAACCACGATGCACATAGAGTTTATACTCTTTTAATATCTTGCGACTTCATTGTTTTAATGTTTAATCTTTAGGTTGATGTATCACAGGTTGCTTGATCATTTCTTACAGGTGTTTGGTTTAGTTTTTTTTTTTTTTTTTCCTTTAACTCTAATGTAAATTTGAGTATTTGGCTGGTAGTTTTAGCAGGATTTAAGGCAGAGCCTCAGTTAGGGCCGTGGATCGATTTATGGTCCCTAGTTTGAGGAGGGAGGTGGCAATCTGCCCTTTCTTCTATAATTGATATGTTAAATCACAATGGACATTTACTTGATTTTGAGCACTTGGGACTCCCCTGGGGTTCACTGATATTGCAAGGTCAGGACTGGGGATCTCCTGCTGGAGAGGCCCCCAGCGTGCCCAGCGCAGGGTCCTGAGCGCGTTGCTGCAGGACAGAAGCCCTGGGCTTTGTCCTCCAGCAGCCATCACTCTGGGAAGGACTGGCTGCTCCAGGAATGAGGTCTATGCTCTGAAGCCCACAGTCAGCAGACCAGCAAAGGTCAGCACAGACGACCTTATATGAATCATTCATTTAGCAAGCATTCATGGAATATACACTCCATGCAGTTGGAACTTAGAGTGGAGGGCCATCAGCTCACTGTTGTCTGAGCAGAGCTTGGTCTCTGGCTCCCTGTTGTAGCCTCCGCTCCTAGGAGGTGCACGGTGAGTGTTGGGGAACCCTCCACAGGCACAGTTGCCGAACAAGGACCCCTCCCAAGGGCGTCAGCCCTGGGCCCTGAGCTCTGAAGAGGAGGAAGGCATTCCTAGAGCCGACTTCCCTTCTGGATACTGAGCTCTGCACAGAGAGAAACTCTTCCACATTCACTGCGGTGAAGTTCCTAAAACAAATAACACTTTAGAGACTGGGGCCTGCATTCCCCGGAATTTCCATGGCCACAGGTGGTGGCTGCACCGTGCGACTGGAGTCTGCGTTCCCCAGAATTTCTGCGGCTGCAGGTGGTGTCTGCACCATGCAACTGGTGTCTATGTTCCCTGGAATTTCCGTGGCCAAAGGTGGTGACTGTACCATGTGCATGAGGGTCTGTGTTCCCTGGAATTTCCATGGCTATAGATGGTGGCTGTACCATGTGTCTGAGGGTCTGCCTTCCCTGGAATTTTTGTGGCCACAGATGGTAACTGTACCATGTGACTGAGGGTCTGCATTCCCTGGAATTTCTGTGGTCGCAGATGGTGGCTGTACCATGCAACTGGGGCCTGCATTCCCTGGAATTTCCATGGCCACAGGCGGTGGCTGCACCATGCATCAGGTCCTGTCTCAGGAGTGGGTGCCATTCTCTCTGTTACTCCCTCACCTGACACAGAGCGGCAGTTCCTGACCTTATCACTCCCAGGAAACACACAGGCATCTGTTTTGGATCCTTGTTTTATTTCCCCATTACCTTTGTCATCAAAGGGAAATTCACATCCCTATAAAGCCGAAAATGGTGTGGGGCCCCCTGGTGGTCTTTCCAAGGCATTATCAGCAGGTAAACTAGACCGTATGGGCCAGTGTACCTGGAATGAAAACAGAAAGGTAAGTCGTGTCACTAAGCTTTGCTGGGAGATTCAGGGTCTTTGTCAGTGACAGAGTCATCCAAAGAAAGTTGTTTGTTCACTGCAGATCGACACGGTTAGCTGTGTCGGGATTAAACTTAGCCAGTGTCGACAGAGTGTCGCTTAATCCTCACGGAGGGGTGTCAAGTACATTGAAGAATAGCTGCCGAGCCTGCTATTGTCAGGAGAGGGGCAGGTGCCTCTCTCGCTTAGCCCAGTGCTGAAGGAGGCCGGGCTCACGTCAGGCCGTGCGTGTGAGCGAGCTGGATTTTTAGCACGCTGGGACGATAGAGCACAAACATCTATTTTTAACTTGTGGGTGACCTTCTTCTGTGCTGCTTGAGTCTCTGTGGACCTTTCTCTGTTTCCTTCCTGAGGAGTCTATGCCAGGGTCCCAGGCGTTCTCTGCGCTGCACCTCGGCGCCTGCCCACTCAGGAGCCTCCTCCTGGTGGCTGTGGGACCGGGCTGGGCCCACACTGTCGGCATCGTCCGGGGTAAGCAAGCCCGTCCCTCCACACCTCAGTGTCCCCAGCTGTTGAACAGGGCTAATCAACTGACCGTCAGGATTAATGGGGATCAGATGCGCTCATCTCATAGCCCTGCTTGGTAAACAGCCACTTCCACTCTGTCCTCCAATGTGCTACTCTAGACTTTTTCTTTACCTCCATTTAGCCAGGTGATTCGAGGTGACAGTGACTATCAAGAGGGACGTACAGAGGAAATCAGTGGAAGAGAGCTCGAGGAGCAGACATGGGTGCAGGGAACACAGTGCGGGGAGCACGGGTGCAGGGAACATAGGCATGGGGAGCACAGATAGGTGTGGGGAGCATGGGCGTGGTGAGGACCGGTGCGGGGAGCACGGGTGCCCGGAGCACAGGTGTGGGGAGCACGGGTGCGGGGGGCATGGGAGCGGGGAGCACGGGGACCCGGAGCACAGGGTATGGAGAGCATGTGTGTACTTGTTCTGCTCTGACAGATGCTGCTGAGCACGTACTCAGTGATCAGATGGGTCAGAGCCTCAGTGCCTCTTTTTTAGAAAAATTATTTCTTTTTTTAAAGATAGGACTTCCCTCTTCCTGGTGGCCCCTTTTAGTCGATACTCTTTTAAGCCTGCTTTTCCAGAGGAAAGCTAGGAAGGATGGCCTATATAAGTCCCAGTCTGGGCATATCTGGAAGAATGACCTGTTTTAGGTTTGAGTCTAGCGTATCTGGGGACAACTTTGAACCTCCATTCAGGGTCCCAGAGCCACCTGTAGAGGCTCCCCAAGTGTCTGCTGGGACTTTCCCCTCTGCTCGGGGATGATGAAGAGCAGAACCTCATCCTGCCACGACCTCTGGGGTCCTCCTTCCTGGAGGGCAGTGCCTTGGTGGCCAGTGTGTAGGAGGCTGGGCTGGCACCTTCGGGCTATGCTCTGCAGCGGGGGCTCGTGACATGGGGCATTCTGTGCTCTGCACCGGGACTGTTGACATGGGACATCCTCGTGCACTGTGGACCACATGCGGTGCACATGAGCCAGACAGCTCCCGGAATTCAGAGCCTGATTCTACCTCAGGCCATCCACCTGTCTGTGGCACTTCTGGGGGATTGTGGGGACCATATGAGTCTGTGTCCCCACCCTCACTGGCGGAAACCTGTGCCAGGCTGGAGCTTTATGTGTCACCATCCCCTGTTCTGAGTTGTGTGAATATTTATTTTCGGTTTTGTTTTGTTTTGTTGTGTTTTGTTTTGTTTTGAGACGGAGTCTTGCTCTGTTGCCCGGGCTGGAGTGCAGTGGCCGGATCTCAGCTCACTGCAACCTCTGCCTCCCGGGTTTATGCCATTCTCCTGCCTCAGCCTCCCAAGTCGCTGGGACTACAGGCGCCCGCCACCACGCCCGGCTAATTTTTTGTATTTTTTAGTAGAGACGGGGTTTCACTGTGTTAGCCAGGATGGTCTCGATCTCCTGACCTCGTGATCCGCCCGTCTCGGCCGCCCAAAGTGCTGGGATTACAGGCTTGAGCCACCGCGCCCGGCCTGTGAATATTTATTTTCATTACCTACTCTCATAAGCTTTCCTTTTTTAAAAAAAAATTCAGAGACAGACTTTGAAGTCCCCTGGCCCCACCCTTTGTGGACCTAATGGTATTGCAGAAATTATGGCTTCAATTATGTGTAATAACTGGGGCTACTTTAAAAGTCGTGTAAGCCGGGCGCGGTGGCTCACGCCTGTAATCCCAGCACTTTGGGAGGCCGAGGCGGGCGGATCACAAGGTCAGGAGATCGAGACCACAGTGAAACCCCGTCTCTACTAAAAATACAAAAAATTAGCCTGGCGCGGTTGTGGGCGCCTGTAGTCCCAGCTACTCGGGAGGCTGAGGCAGGAGAATGGCGTGAACCCGGGAGGCGGAGCTTGCAGTGAGCCGAGATCGCGCCACTGCACTACAGCCTGGGCGACAGAGCGAGACTCCGTCTCAAAAAATAGATAAATAAATAAATAAATAAATAAATAAATAAATAAATAAATAAAAGTCATGTAAAGGAACAAGGTGGAGTGGCCATTTCAAGCAGTACATCATGCTGGATTCTTCAGTGAACATTACCAGGCTTTCAACACATTTTCTCTTTTTATTTTCTTTGGAGAATATAATGGGTGCTCAGAAGCTGTTGGAATTTAGTAACAGGAAATCATCCTTAAGGAGCTATTTAAGCAAGGGGACAGTTGGAGTAAATGTAAGTTATGAACACACACTTATTCCAAACCAGAGAAATAAAAGCATCAACTGTGCTGGGGTTGAAACTTGGTTGCTAGTGTGTCTTTCCTGCCCGCAGTGACTGTGGCAGTGTTGTGGCCAGGAAATTCTGGAAAGAAGACTTGGTGCCAGTGGTAGTTTTTGTGACGATTCATTTGCTTTCAGCTCAAGTGACTATAGTCTAACTTGCAAATGGCTAGGTCTCCACCAATGGACCACGACATTGACATAGGACAAATGAGAAATGGCCCTTGGGTTTTTAACAATTATTATTTTTAATGGACACATTATGGTACATATCCATGGGATACAGTGTGATATTTCAATACATGTTTATCATGTGTAATTAGCAAATCAGGATAATTAGCATGTCTGTCTTCTCAAACATTTGTCATTTCTTAATGCTGGGGATATTTAAAATCTTCTCTTTTAGCTGCTTGAAAATATACAATAAATTACAAACTACAGTCACCCTACAAGGCTATAGCACACTAAACCTCATTTTTACTATCTAGATGTAATTTTGTATCCATTAGCCAACCTCTCCCTTTCTGCCTTCCCGCCGCCCTTTCCTGTCTCTAGAATCCACTGTTCTACCTTCAGAGGGTAGAATATCATTTTCCTCATAGAGATCTTTAACCCTCTTGGTTAGACTTCTTCTGAGGTATTTTTATTTTTATTTTATATTTTTGTAACTAAATTGGATTGCTTTCTTGATTTCTTTTTCCACTGGCTCATTGTTAGTCTATAGAAATGCTACTGACTTTTGGCCGGGCGCGGTGGCTCAAGCCTGTAATCCCAGCACTTTGGGAGGCCGAGACGGGCGGATCACGAGGTCAGGAGATCGAGACCATCCTGGCTAACACGGTGAAACCCCGTCTCTGCTAAAAAATACAAAAAACTAGCCGGGCGCGGTGGCGGGCGCCTGTAAGTCCCAACTACTTGGGAGGCTGAGGCAGGAGAATGGCGTGAACCCGGGAGGCGGAGCTTGCAGTGAGCTGAGATCCGGCCACTGCACTCCAGCCTGGGTGGCAGAGCCAGACTCTGTCTCAAAAAAAAAAAAAAAAAAAAAAAAAAATAAATGCTACTGACTTTTATATGTTTATTTTGTATTCTGTAACTTTACTGAATTTGTTTATCGGTTCAAAGAGATTTTTGCTGGAGCCCTTTTTTTTTTTTTTTTTAAATATATAAGAGCATATTGTCTGCAAACAGACAGTTAGAGTGCCTCCTTTCCACTTTGGGTGCCCTTGATTTCTTTCTCTTGCCTAACTGCTCTTGACTAGGACGTTCACTGCTGTGTTGGATAGGAGTGGCACAAGTGGGCGTCCTTGTCTTGTTACAGGTGTCAGAGAAAAAGCTCTTAGTATTTCCCCATTCACCATTATGTTAGCTGTGGGTTTGTCACCTATGGCCTTTATTGTGTTGAGGTATGTTTCCTTCAGTGCCTCGTTTGTTGAGACTTTTTATCATGAAGCAGCGTCGAATTTTATCAAATGCTTTTTCTGTATCTGTCGAAATGATATGGTTTTTGTCCTTAATTCTGTTGATGTGATGTAGCGTGTTTATTGATCTGTGTTTGTTGAGCAATCCTTGCATCCTGGGATAAAACCCACTTGATCATGGTGTATAATCTTTTTGATTTGCTGTTGGATTCAGTTTGTTAGTATTTTGCTGAGGATTTTTGCATCTGTGTTCATCAGGGGTATTGACCTATAGTTTTCTCTTTTTATTGTGTCCTTGTCTTATTTTGGTATCAGGGTAATGCTTGGCTTGAAGAATGAACTTGGCAGAATTCCCTCCTCTTCAATATTTTTGGAATAGTTTGAGAAGAATTGAAATAAAAATTTGTAGAATTCAGCTGTGAAGCCACCAAGTTCTGGGGCTTTCTTTGTTGGGAGACATTTTATTATTATATAGTCATACGTGTTACCCATTATTGGTCTGTTTAGGATTTCCGTTTCTTCTTGGTTCCATCTTGGTAGGTTGTACATGTCCAGGAATTTATCCATTCCTCTAGGTTTTCCAATCTCTTGACATACAGTTGTTAAAAATAGTTTCTAATGATCCCTTGTATTTCTGTGGTATCAAATGTAATTCTCCTTTTTTGTTTCTAATTTTATTTATTTGGGATTTCTTTTTCTTTCTTAGTGTAGCGAATGGCTTGTCTATTTTATTTATCTTTTCAAAAAACCAACACTTTTTTCTTCATCTTTTATATTTGTTAGTTTCCATATTATTGACTTCCTCTTTGATCTTTGTTATTTCTTTTCTGCTACCACTTCTGGATTTGATTTGTTCTTGCTCTTCTAGCTCACTACAGTTCATTGTTAGGTTGTTTATTTTAAATCTGTTTTTTAAATGTAGGAGTTTATGGTTATAAACTTTCCTCTTAATACTGCTTTGGCTGTATGTCATAGGCTTTGATATGTTGTGTTTCTGTTTTCAATTATTTCAAGAAATTTTTAAATTTCCTTCTTAATTTCTTCATTGACCCATTGGCTATTCAAGGACATATTGTTTAATTTCTATGTATTTATACAGTTTTGAAAGTTCTCCTTGTTGTTGATTTGTTTTTTGTTTGATTGTTTATTAAACTTTATGTTCTAGGGTACATGTCCACAATGTGCAGGTTTGTTACATATGTATATATGTGCCAAGCTGGTGTGCTGCACCCATTAACTTGTCATTTACATTATGACATTTAAATTATATCTCGTCATTTAAATTATATCTCGTAATACTATCCTTCCCCCCTCCCCTGCAGGCCCCGGTGTGTGATGTTTCCCTTCCTGTGTCCAAGTGATCTCACTGTTCATTTCCCACCTATGAGTGAGAACATGCGGTGTTTGGTTTTCTGTCCTCGCGATAGTGTGCTGAGAATGATGGTTTCCAGCTGCATCCATGTCCCTACAAAGGACACAAACTCATCCTTTTTTATGGCTGCATAGTATGCCATGGTGTATATGTGCCACATTTTCTTAATCCAGTCTGTCACTGATGGACATTTGGGTTGATTCCAAGTCTTTGCTATTGTGAATAGGGCCGCAATAAACATACGTGTGCATGTGTCTTCATAGCAACATGATTTATAATCCTTTGGGTATATACCCAATAATGGGATGGCTGGGTCATATTGTACATCTAGTTCTAGATTCTTGAGGAATCGCCATACTGTTTTCCATAATGGTTGAACTAGTTTACAATCCCACCAACAGTGTAAAAGTGTTCCTATTTCTCCACATCCTCTCCAGCACCTGTCGTTTCCTGACTTTTTAATGATTGCCATTCTAACTGGTGTGAGATGGTATCTCATTGTGGTTTTGATTTGCATTTCTCTGATGGCGAGTGATTATGAGCATTTTTTCATGTGTCTGTTGGCTGCACAAATGTCTTCTTTTGAGATATATCTGTTCCTTGTTGTTGATTTATAGCTTTATTCTGTTACAGTCTGAGAATATCCCAGATGTTATTTCAATTTTTAAAAAATGTATTGAGACTTCTTTTGCAGCCTAGCATGTGGTTAATTCTAGAGAATGTTCCATGTGCCGATGAGAAAAATGTGCATTCTCTATCTGTTGGATGAAACGTTCTGTAAATGTCTATTAGGTCCATTTGGTCTACACTCTACTTTCAACTTGATAATTTGTTGTTATTTTCTGTCTAGATGATCTCCAGTGCTGACAGTGGGGTTTTGAGGCCCCTACTATTGTTGTGTTGGTGTCTCTCTCTCTCTCTCTCTCTTTCTCTCTCTCTCTCTCTATATATATATATATATATGTATGTGTGTGTGTATGTGTGTGTGGTGTGTGTGTATGTGTATATATATATATATATATATATATATATATATATATATATATATATATTTGAGACGGAGTTTTGCTCTTGTTGCCTAGGCTAGAGTGCAGAGGTGCAATCTCAACTCATTGCAACCTCCACCTCCCGAGTTCAAATGATTCTCCTGCCTCAGCCTCCCAAGTAGCTGGGATTACAGGCGTGTGCCACCATCCTGGGCTAATTTTTTGTATTAGTAGAGACAGGGTTTCACCATGTTGGCCAGGCTGGTCTTGATCTCCTGACCTCAGGTGATCCACCTGCCTCCACCCCCCAAAGTGCTGGGATTACAGGCATGAGGCACCATGCCCAACCTCTCTCTCTAGTTCTACTAATATTTGCTTTATGTATCTGGGTGCTTTGTTGTTGGGTGCACATATACTCGTAATTGTTATATCCTCTTGCTATGTTGATCTCTTTATTACATAATTACTTTTTTACAGTTTTTGACTTAACTTGTGATTGGTCTGAAATAAATATAGCTACTCTTGCTCACTTTTGAGTTCCATTAATGTGGAACATGTTTTTCCATCCCTTCACATTTAGTCTCTGTGTGTCTTTACGGCTGAAGTGAGTTTTTTGTAGGCAGCATATAGTTGGTTTTTCTTCTTTAAATCCACTCAGCCCGTCTATATCCTTTAATTGGGAAGCTTGGGGTTATTTTGCTATTGATATCACAGTCCAGACATTAAGATTTCCTCACTTAAGTTATTTGTACACAAATTAATATGAAGAGGAAATAGAGTTTTTCTTTTGTCTTTTAAAGATAGCGATGGATTATTATTTTGATTTCATGCAAGTGAGGGACTCACCATGCCTGTTGGAATTTTAGAATTTCTTTCCTGTTATTAGGAACAGCAATGATCTGTAATGAGTTCCCGGAATCATCCAGTGGTGTTCTGAATATCTTAAAAGTTTGCTTTCGTGTCTCATTTTCTATTTCTCCCCTAGTAGCCATGCACCTGGGGCAGGAGATGACCTTACATTTCCTTGGTTTTTAATGATTTCTTAGGTTTAGTGTTTGACACAGTTCGGATTCTGGATAAAATCAGCCCTTCTGGGAAGTGTGTAAATCAAACAAGGACTTTCTGGTGGTGTTATACAGGTTTCCCATGCCCCATGAGTACAGGAATAGCTCCCTGGGGAAGGAATATGGGCACATGATGGCAGGGAGCCATTCTTGGATGGTCCCATCGTTCTGCAGGAATTCTCATGCAGGGAGAAGAAGCACACGGCGACTGAGCTGGTAGGGATTCTGCTGATACTTTTGATCGTTATGATCTGCTCCTGAAAGGTGATGTGGGATGAAGCGCAATATTTAGAATGCTGACATTCCTTGAAACAAAGATCTGGAAAAAATCTTATAATTGCAGGGTGCTTTGTAGTTTTCAGCTGCTCTCATGTGGATCCTTTTTCGTCCTTCTGAAATGCTTTCTCAGGAGAGAGCATTGTTCTCTTTATATAGATGAGGAGCCTGGGTTTCAAATGGTTAGGAATTCATCACAGGCATTTGAATCTTTGGTTTCCTGGAACATTTTCTATTCAAGTATAGACCACATGGCCTCTAAAGGCTGGCTCACTCTTTTTGTTTGTTTGTTTTGTTTTTTGAGATGGAGTCTCGCTCTGTCGCCCAGGCTGGAGTGCGGTGGCCAGATCTCAGCTCACTGCAAGCTCCGCCTCCCACGTTTATGCCATTCTCCTGCATCAGCCTCCAGAGTAGCTGGGACTACAGGCGCCCGCCACCTCGCCCGGCTAGTTTTTTGTATTTTTTTTTTAGCAGAGACGGAGTTTCACTGTGTTAGCCAGGATGATCTCGATCTCTTGCCTTCGTAATCCGCCCATCTTGGCCTTCCAAAGTGCTGGGATTGTAGGCTTGAGACACCGCGCCCAGCTGGCTCACTCTTAACACCTCGATTGGGGATCCAGCCTCACCTCTGGGATGGGTGGCAGGAACTCCACAGCCATCCTGAGTGCTCTGGGGTGGGGTGGCCGAGCTGTGGCAGCCCCTCCCAGCTGAGTAGCAAGGCCAGGGAAAGCTCATTCCATTCCCCTTGGTTCTAACCAGGTAGAGGCTTCCACCGCACATTTCCTTAGCTGGGAACATTTAGAACTTTACATTTAAAATCTAATCTGTGATCCAGGGGGTAGATACATTGGTACTCACTGTACAAATCCTACATTTTTTGTATATTTTAAATTTTTTTCGTGTGTGTCATGGACGACAAAAGAAATGCAACCCCTTTGAGTTAGCTTTTCTGTGTAGCATCTTCTAGAATCAGGAGACTTGCCAGGGTTTTGTTTCATCAGAAATCTTAATCTTTCTGCTCAAGAGATGGCATTATTAAACTCTTGGTTGTGTGGTTTCCGGGAAAGAAATATTCTAACTGAGTTCCAGGAATCAGCTCTGTGGCGTTTCTACAGGAAAAAGTGACCACTCTTGAAGCTTCACTGTCACTAGCAAGAATGATTGTGATGGTTTCTAAGCGGTCTCCGGCCAATCTTTAGTTCTTTTATGCAGAGTGCTTTTATTCCAAGTGAAGTGCCCTTCTGTTTAATGGTGACCTCCTGTTATTACAGGGATTGCAGCCGCATTTGATGGACGTGAACCTGCTCATCTCTGGCTCCCCAGCTTCACCTCTGGGGTAGGTGGCAGGAGCTCCACAGCCATCCTGAGTGCTCTGGGGTGGGAAGTCCCTAGTGGGAGTGGAAGGTGCATGGCCGAGACGTTCCTGTCCCATGTTCCACGCTGGTGTGTGCACGTCTCTGCCTTGTTTCTTCCGTCCGTGCGTCTGTGGCGTTTTCTCCCTTCGTGCTTCTGTGGCCTGTTTTCTCCATGCGTGCCTCAGTGGCGCGTTTCCTCCGTCCATGCGTCTGTGGCATTTCTTCTGTCCGTGCGTCAGTGGCGTTTCTTCCGTCCGTGCATCTGTGGCGTTTTCTCCATGTGTGCGTCTGTGGCGCTTTTCCTCCCTCCGTGCATCTGTGGCGCTTTTCTCGCTCCATGCGTCTGTAGTCTGTTTCCTCCGTCCATGCATCTGTGGTGTTTTCTCCGTCTGTGGATCTGCGGCGTTTCCTCTGTGAGTCTGTGACCTGTTTTCTCCGTCCACGCTGAAGGCCGTCGCTTCTCTCTAGTCACCCCTTACTGATCGCTCCCTGTGTGCTGAGCCTGTGTCAGGCGTGTGGCGTGTGTCACCTGTGTGGCAGGGGTTTGCGTGACACACAGGGACACACGCTTGGGGAGCCGCAGTGATGGGGTCATAGCCACGCAGCTCAGCCCTCGGTCTGAGGGGCTTGGTGCCCACCCAGCTCTCCCCGAAGCAGCCTCGGGGCGGATCCCAGCTCTGCTTTCTCTCCTCAAGGCACCTCATGAAGTAAATTAAGCAAATCGAAAGTAGGAAACAGTTGTGAAATGAGACCTGGTTTCAGGTGTGTGTGGTCATTTCTCTTTACATGCTTACTTCATATACCCCAAATGGTATACTTTTCCACCTGGTGTAACAATTAATTACCAGCCATTACTGGTACAAAATTCCATGAAGGGTATTTGAGGAGGGCATAGTCTCAAAGCCATGCTTTATTTTCACAGCTGTGATTTGCATGATAAAACTGTCAGGACTGTGACTTTGTAATCTTATTTTTATTTTTAGACCCTTGAAAGGAAGTTATTTAGTGATTACTTATAATTATGAAAATAATCTAATGATTAGAGAACCTCATTAGAACAAGTATCATATTTTCTGTTCCTTATGTAAATGAAATCTTCTTAATCCAGGCCGATGTTGGCAGGAATGGTCACGTTTAAAATGGGTAAGATGTTTACGTGATGTGCAGACCTCCCTCCTATCGTCTCTGGAACATTCCAGGACTTCCATCTCAATTCTCACTTGTTGACACCCTACCTTGTTTTGTGATTATTCTTGTTTGCATCAGAATTTTGAATCCACATACCTGAGATGATACTTACGTATGCATGTACATATGCATGTGTGTGCACGTCTGTATGCGTGTATGCGTGTCCATGTGCACGTGTATATGCATGTATGTATGTACATGTGTACGCGTGTATATGTATGTGTGTGCGCATATGCGTGTGTATGCAGGTATGTGCGTATGTGTGCATGCATATGGATGTATGCACACATGTGTACATGTGTGTGCACGTGCGTACACGTGTATGTGTGTGCGTGTACATGTGTAGGTATGTGTATGCATGTGTGTGCACACAGGTGTAGCTTTCCCTTTCATACAGGCTGTGTTGAGTATTGGTGTTAGGCAGTGACAACTTTCCATTTCCTCAGTCAGAAAATGGGTAGCTCATCATTAGTAAAGATGAGCATTCAATATCAGGAATCCCTAAAGACAATTGAAATTGTCATATTAAATAAATAAATTCCAAAACAAAGATCGTGTTCTGTACTATGTGTTCACATTGAACTTTCTTATAAAAATTGGTGTGGATGTTTCCCACTTATTGGAAATCACATGACTAGTTTAAGCCAAAACGTGGAATATTAATTCTGTCTTCAGATCACCTTTGCATATTTATGATTGATCTGTTCTGTTGTTCTGGAAGCTCTGAAAGCCACTCTGTCTTACCCTAGCTGGTGCCACGGTTGTGAGAATTCAGGGAAACAAGGTGTCTGCCAGTTTCAGTATTTTAGATCTCAAGCTGCCTCTTTTCTGCGTCATAAACCAGTCTTAAAGAAAGACATAGTGTGACTTGCAGTGGATTATATCAGTTTTATTTTCTGTGGCTGAATCGTCACTCTACCTTGTGAATTAATGTTATTTTTCAGATCGTCTTCATAACACAGGGAGGTTCTCCAGTGTTGAGTGCAGGTTCAGTGAAAGCACTAACACTGTTACTACGGACTTCAACAGACTTGTTTTCCGAGGTGATAACCCTGGAGTCAGGCATTCAGTGTCCGCCCATCACTTCACTTGGTTCCGAGTACTCGGTCCCCTCCTGCTCTCCTTCCCCTGTACCCTTACTTCTGTCTTACTTTCTTTTTGACTCCTAGGCCCTCGGCAGATGGTGTGTTGGGGGCAGGTGTCTGCTGTGAATCTTCGATAACCTTGGGAGAGAACTTTTTCTTTGGAGCAAGACCCCTCTCAATAAACTTTCAGTAGCCCGAGTATCATCTGTCGTGTGAACTATTTGTGGAAAATGTTCAGCATTTTTCCTTGGGTTTTGGCCGATCTTCCTCCACCTGCCAGTTTCTTCTCAGTTTGCCGTGTCTGTACCCTCAGCAACCCCGTTCCAGCCCTGGTTACGTGTAAAGTATTTGAAGCAGAGCTCTGCAGATGAGAGAGTGTGTGTCACCCCCCGAGTTCCCTTCCTGGCCTCTGAGTGTGGGTTGTGTTTTGTTCTGAAGGACGACTCTGAGGCTCCTGGCCCCTGTTTTGGAGCAACCCACACCAAAGTGGGTGTAAAATGAAAACTGGGTTTATGCTGTATTATTATAATTCATAGAGCGGATGATAAAAATGCTTGAATCTGAGCAGCAGCTGAAAATGAGGACATGGTACCAGTTTGGATGTTGGACGACCTTCTTGAAAACACTTTCATCATACTTTAGAAACCGTGCGTGTGCTGTTTTCTATTTCATACTTAGAATCTGTACAGTGTGTGTTGTATGAATGTGTTGCATGAGTGTGTTGTGTTGTATGTGAGTTGCATGGGTTGTATGTGTGTTGCATGTGCATATTGTGTTGAGTTGCATTTATTGTATGTTTGAGTGTTGTGTGTTGTATGAGTGTGTTCTACGTGTATTTGTGAGTTGTATGTTTTGTATGTTGTATGTGTGTTGTGTGTTATATGAGTGTTGTGCATTGTACGTGTGTATGTGTATGTTGTATATGAGTTGCACGTATTGTGTGTATGTTTTGTGAGTGCTGTGTGTTGTATGAGTGTGTTGTACGTGTGTTTGTGAGTTGCATGTGTTGTGTGTTGTGTAAGTGTTGTGTGTTGTGAGTGCATTGTACATGTATTTGTGTTGAGTTGCATGTATTGTGTATGTTGTATGTGTTGAATGTTGTGTAGTGTGTTGTATGTGCATGTTGTGTTGTGCGTGAGTTACATTTCTTGTATGTGTTGTTTGAGTGTATTGTATGTGTATGTTGTGAGTATGTGAATGTTGCGTTGATTTGCGTGTGTCGTGTATGTTGTACGTGCATGTTGTGTTGAACGTGAGTTGCATGTTTTGTACGTGAGCTGTATGAGTGTGTTGTATGTGTATGTTGTGAGTTGTATGTATTGTGTGTATGTTGTGTGAGTGTTGTGTGTGCATGTTGTGTTGTGAGTTGTGTGTGTTGTGTGTTATATGAGTGTTGTGTGTCGTATGAGTGTGTTGCATGTGCATGTTGTATGTGAGTTGTGTGTTGTGTGTGCTGTATGAGTGCATTGTACGTGCGTGTTGTGTTGTATGTGAGTTACGTGTGCTGTATGTGTGTATGAGTGTGTTGTACGTACATGTTGTGTTGCGAGTTGCATGTATTGGTTATGCGTTGCCTGAGTGTTAAAAATGCATATTGTGTTGTGAGTTGCATGTATTGGGTATGTGTTGTATAGGTTGTGTGTGTTTGTGTGCATTGTGTGTTGTCAGTGTTGTATAAGCGCATTGTACATGCGTGTTGTGTTGTTTGTTAGTTGCATGTTGTCAGTGTGTGCCGTGTGAGAGGCGGGGCATCCACATGACTGCTCCTCAGCGAGTCCTGCCTTGCAGCCCCTTCCGAGCTTGTATCCTCCGGAGCAGCCTAGAAGCAGCAGCCTGTTTGCCTCTGCCCCTCCCCAGGAGGCCCCCGCCAGGTCCTGCGCTCAGCGCGTCGCTAGGCGGTCTGCCTCCCTTGTCTCTCTTGTCTCTCTCATCGTCCTCCTGCGCCTCCTCCTTCTCGGGACCTGCATCCTTCCTCTGTGCTCCCTGGCAAGCCACACCTGGGATGTGGGAGTTCAGGCTCTCCCCGAAGCCGTTTGCTCCTCTCTGAAGAGCGCCCCCCTTGGCTGGCCGTGAGCAGCTGGAGTGGATTGCAGGGAAGGGAGGTGGGTGTTCCTGTAGAGACACCAGGGTCTTACCTGGGGAGAAGGGAGCCTGCACTGGGCAGGCCGCCCTCCTGAGGAAGGGGATGGGGTGGGAGGAGCCTCTCGTGGATAAGGGGCCCACCTCCTGCCCTCCTTCCCTCTATCGCAGTCTGTTGTGAGGGAGGGCGGGGCCCTAGGTGATTTCTATGCAGATCTTCAATTATCCAGGCTGTGAATCAAATACTTCTGTTTTTAAGATCAGAGGCAATCTCCTTTTGTTTGTCTGCCTTTTATTTTATTTTATTTTATTTTATTTTATTTTACTTTTTTTGAGAAAGTGTTGCCCAGGCTGGAGTGCGGTGGCGCGATCTCGGCTCACTGCAACCTCCACCTCCCGGGTTCAAGCGATTCTCCTGCCTCAGCCTCCTAAGTAGCTGGGATTACAGGTGCCCGCCACCACATCCGGGTAATTTTTGCATTTTTAGTAGAGATGGGGTTTCACCATGTTGACCAGGCTGGTCTCGAACTCCTGACCTCAAGTGATCCACCCACCACGGCCTTCCAAGGGGTTGGGATTACAGGCGTGAGCCACCGCGCCCGGTCCATCTGCCTCTTAGTTAGAACCTGTATATTTAATGTTTTAAATTTCACTTTTCCGGCTCAGAACAGTCGTGTTTCTTTTTCGTAGTGTTGCTATGAATGTCCTTTACGATTAGGAGGCTGGGCTGGCTGCCCACTGGAGAGTGGTATCACTGGGTCACGGTCACCATCTGCCCCAGCAGGGTCCAGAGTGTTTAGAGTCTTTCCTGGGCGTAGACACCCTTTTGTCTGATGTTCAGATAAAACCAATCACCATATTCAGTTAATCAAAGAGGTCAGAGCTGGGAACGGTTAGTGCACATCCACCTCTCCCGAGAGTGTTCACGCCTCTTCCACGCGGGGCTAGGCTGCTGCTGAGCGTGGTTCTGCTGGCTGTGGGTGTGGCCTCTTTCCTCAACCACAGCCATCGCAGGCCTGCCACAGTTTTGATTCTTCTAGAAGAGAATAGGCAACACAAGAGAAACAAGATATGTTACATTCGAAACCTTTAAAAATTATTTCCTCAAACATTGTGTATATTTTTTGCCCATACCTAATGTGATAGCAATGTAGAAAAGATTAAAATGAAAAAAAAAATTTCCCCCATATTAAGTCTTTGAAAGGCATCCAACTTAGTTTTCATACAATTATTCTCTCTTTGGAGTCATACTTTATTGGTTTCAGTAATGTGTAACAAGTGCACCGGCATACACAGATTTAGGAGCAAACAGCTGCTTCATGATTATAGTTCAGCTCGCCGGGCCCAGCTGTGGGGGTTCAGCCTG
>NW_027257799.1:0-27142 GCF_043159975.1 Macaca nemestrina
TAGTGTTCTGTTAATTCATCTCACAGAGTTACATCTGTATTTCGTGGATCTCTTTGCTAGCCTTATTTCTGGGGAATCTGAGAACAGATAATTCGGATCACTTTGAAGACTATAGGGCCAAAGGAAATATCCTCCAATAACAAAGAGAAAAAAGCTTTCTGAGAAAGTTCTTTGTGTTCTGTGTAATCATCTCACAGAGTTACAGCTTTCCCCTCAAGAAGCCTTTCGCTAAGACAGTTCTTGTGGAATTGGCAAAGTGATATTTGGAAGCCCATAGTGGGCTATGGTGAAAAAGGAAATATCCTCCGATGAAATCTGGAAAGAAGCTTTCTGAGAAACTGCTTAGTGTTCTGTTAATTCATCTCACAGAGTTACATCTGTATTTCGTGGATCTCTTTGCTAGGCTTATTTCTGGGGAATCTGAGAACAGATATTTCGGATCCCTTTGAAGACTATAGGGTCAAAGGAAATACCTTCCAATAACAAAGATAAAGAAGCTTTCTGAGAAACTTCTTTGTGTTCTGTGAAATCATCTCACAGAATTACAGCTTTCCCCTCAAGAAGCCTTTTGCTAAGTTAGTTCCTCTGGAATTGACAAAGTGATATTTGGTAGCCCATAGAGGGCTATGGTGAAAAAGGAAATATCCTCAGATGAAATCTGGAAAGAAGCTTTCTGAGAAAGTGCTCTGTGATGTGTGACTTCCACTCGCAGAGTTACATCTGTATTTCGTGGATCTCTTTGCTAGCGTTATTTCTCGGGAATCTGAGAACAGGTATTTCGGATCCCTAAGAAGAATATAGGGCCAAAGGAAATATCTTCCGATAACAAAGAGAAAGAAGCTTTCTGAGAAACTTCCTTGTTTCTGTGAAATCATCTCACAGAGTTTCAGCTTTTCCCTCAAGAAGCCTTTCGCTAAGATAGTTCTTGTGGAATTGGTAAAGTGATATTTGGAAGCCCATAGAGGGCTACGGTCAAAAAGGAAATATCCTCAGATGAAATCTGGAAAGAAGCTTTCTGAGAAACTGCTCTGTGATGTGCGACTTCCACTCACCGAGTTACATCTGTATTTAGTGGATCTGTTTGCTAGCCTTATTTCTGTGGAATCTGAGAATAGATATGTCGGACCCTTTGAAGACTATAGGGCCAAAGGAAATATCCTCCGATAACAAAGAGAAAGAAGCTTTCTGAGAAACTTCTTTGTGTTCTGTGTAATCATCTCACAGAGTTACTGCTTTCCCCTCAAGAAGCCTTTCGCTAAGACACTTCTTGTGGAATTGGCAAAGTGATATTTGGAAGCCCATAGAGGGCTTTGGTGAGAAAGGAAATATCCTCAGATGAAATCTGGAAAGAAGCTTTCTAAGACACTGCTTAGTGTTCTGTTAATTCACCTCACAGAGTTATATCTGTATTTCGTGGATCTCCTTGCTAGCCTTATTTCTGTGGAATCTGAGAACAGATATTTCGGATCCCTTTGAAGACTATAGGGACAAAGAAAATATCCTCCGATAACAAAGATAAAGAACCTTTCTGAGAAACTTCTTTGTGTTCTGTGAAATCACCTCACAGAGTTACAGCTTTCCCCTCAAGAAGCCTTTCGCTAAGACAGTTGTTGTGGAATTGGCAAAGTGATATTTGGAAGCCCTTAGAGGGCTATGGTGAAAAAGGAAATATCCTCAGATGAAATCTGGAAAGAAGCTTTCTGAGAAACTGCTTAGTGTTCTGTTAATTCATATCACAGAGTTACATCTATATTTCTTGGATCTCTTTGCTAGCCTTATTTCTGTGGAATCTAAGAACAGATATTTCGGATCCCTTTAAAGACTATAGGGCCAAAGGAAATATGCTCCGATAACAAACAGAAAGAAGCTTTCTCAGAAACTTCTTTGTGTTCTGTGAAATCATCTCACAGAGTTACAGCTTTCCAATCAAGAAGTCTTTCTCAAAGACAGTTCTTGTGGAATTGGCAAAGTGATATTTGGAAGCCAGTAGAGGGCTGTGGTGAAAAAGGAAATATCCTCAGATGAAATATGGAAAGAAGCTTTCTGAGAAACTGCTTAGTGTTCTGTTAATTCAACTCACAGAGTTACACCTGTATTTCGTGGATCTCCTTGCTAGCCTTATTTCTGTGGAATCTGAGAACAGATATTTCGGTTCCCTTTGAAGACTATAGGGCCAAAGGAAATATCCTCCGATAACAAAGAGATAGAAGCCTTCTGAGAAACTTCTTTGTGTTCTGTGAAATCATCTCACAGAGTTACAGCTTTCCCCTCAAGAAGCCTTTCCCTAAGACAGTACTTGTGGAATTGGGAAAGTGATATTTGGAAGCCCATAGAGGGCTATGGTGAAAAGGGAAATATTCTCAGATGAAATCTGGAAAGAAGCTTTCTGAGAAACTGGTCTGTGATGTGTGACTTCCACTCACAGAGTTACATCTGTATTTCGTGGATCTCTTTGCGTGCCTTATTTCTGTGGAATCTGAGGACAGATACTTCGGATCCCTTTGAAGACTACAGGGCCAAAGGAAATATCCTCCGATAACAAAGAGACAGAAGCTTTCTGAGAAACTTCTTTGTGTTCTGTGAAATCATCTCACAGAGTTACAGCTTTCCCCTCAAGAAGACTTTCCCTAAGACAGTTCTTGTGGAATTGGCAAAGTGATATTTGGAAGCCCATAGAGGGCTATGGTGAAAAAGGAAATATTCTCAGATGAAATCTGGAAAGAAGCTTTCTGAGAAACTGCTTAGTGTTCTGTTAATTCATCTCACAGAGTTACATCTGTATTCCGTGGATCTCTTTGCTAGCCGTATTTCCGTGGAATCTGAGAACAGATATTTCGGATCCCTTTGAAGACTATAGGGCCAAAGGAAATATCCTCCGATAACTAAGAGAAAAAAGCTTTCTGAGAAACTTTTTGTGTTCTGTGTAATCATCTCACAGAGTTACAGCTTTCCCCTCAAGAAGCCTTTCGCTAAGACAGTTCTTGTGGAATTGGCCAAGTGATATTTGGAAGCCCACAGAGGGCTACGGTGATAAAGGAAATATCCTCCGATGAAATCTGGAAAGAAGCTTTCAGAGAAACTGCTTAGCGTTCTGTTAATTCATCTCACAGTGTTACATCTGCATTTCGTGGATCTCTTTGCTAGCCTTATTTCTGTGGAATCTGAGAAGAGATAATTCGGATCCCTTTGAAGACTATAGGGCCAAAGGAAATATCCTCCGAAATCAAAGAGAAGGAAGCTTTCTGAGAAACTTCTTTGTGTTCTCTGAAATCATCTCACAGAGTTACAGCTTTCCCCTCAAGAAGCCTTTCGCTAAGACAGTTCTTCTGCAATTGGCAAAGTGATATTTGGTAGCCCATAGAGGGCTATGGTGAAAAAGGAAATATCCTCAGATGAAATCTGGAAAGAAGCTTTCTGAGAAAATGCTTACTGTTCTGTTATTTCATCTCACAGAGTTACATCTGTATTTCGTGGATCTCTTTGCTAGCCTTATTTCTGGGGAATCTGAGAACAGATATTTCGGATCCCTATGAAGACTATAGGGCCAAAGGAAATATCATCCGATAACAAAGAGAAAGAAGCTTTCTGAGAAACTTCTTTGTGTTCTGTGAAATCACCTCACAGAGTTACAGCTTTCCCCTCAAAAAGCCTTTCGCTAAGACAGTTCTTGTGGAATTGGCAAAGTGATATTTGGAAGCCCATAGAGGGCTATGGTGAAAAAGGAAACATCCTCCGATGAAATCTGGAAAGAATCTTTCTGAGAAACTGCTCTGTGATGTGTGACTTCCACTCACAGAGTTATATCTATATTTCGTGGATCTCTTTGGTATCCTTATTTCTGTGGAATCTGAGAACAGATATTTGGGATCCCTTTGACGACTATAGGGCCAAAGGAAATATCCTCCGATAACAAAGAGAAAGAAGCTTTCTGAGAAACTTTTTTTGTTCTGTGAAATCATCTCACAGAGTTGCAGCTTTCCCCTCAAGAATTCTTTCTGTAAGACAGTTCTTGTGGAATTGGCAAAGTGATATTTGGAAGCCCTTAGAGGGCTATGGTGAAAAAGGAATTATCCTCAGATGAAATCTGGAAAGAAGCTTTCTGAGAAAGTGGTTAGTGTTCTGTTAATTCATCTCACAGAGTTACATCTGTATGTCGTGGATCTCTTTGCTAGCCTTATTCCTGGGAAATCTGAGAACAGATATTTTGGATCCCTTTGAAGACCATAGGGCCAAAGGAAATATCCTCCGATAACAAAGAGAAAGAAGCTTTCTGAGAAACTTCTTTGTGTTCTGTGTAATCATCTCACAGAGTACAGCTTTCCCCTCAAGAAGCCTTTCGCTAAGACAGTTCTTGTGGAAATGGCAAAGTGATATTTGGAAGCCCATAGAGGACTATGGTGAAAAAAAAAATATCCTCAGAAGAAATCTGGAAAGAAGCTTTCTGAGAAACTGCTCAGTGTTCTGTTAATTCATCTCACAGAGTTACATCTGTATTTCGTGGTTCTCTTTGCTAGCCTTATGTCTGTTCAATCTGAGAACAGATATTTTGGATCCCTTTGAAGACTATAGGGCCAAAGGAAATATCCTCCGATAACAAAATAGAAAGAAGCTTTCTGAGAAACTTCTTGGTGTTCTGTGAAATCATCTCACAGAGTTACAGCTTTCCCCTCAAGAAGCCTTTCGCTATGACAGTTCTTGTGGAATTGGCAAAGTGATATTTGGAAGCCCATAGAGGGCTATGGTGAAAAAGGAAATATCCTCCGATGAAATCTGGAAAGAAGCTTTCTGAGAAACTGCTTAGTGTTCTGTTAATTCATCTCACAGAGTTACATCTGTATTTCGTGGATCTCTTTGCTAGCCTTATTTCTGGGGAATCTGAGAACAGATAATTCGGATCACTTTGAAGACTATAGGGCCAAAGGAAATATCCTCCAATAACAAAGAGAAAAAAGCTTTCTGAGAAAGTTCTTTGTGTTCTGTGTAATCATCTCACAGAGTTACAGCTTTCCCCTCAAGAAGCCTTTCGCTAAGACAGTTCTTGTGGAATTGGCAAAGTGATATTTGGAAGCCCATAGTGGGCTATGGTGAAAAAGGAAATATCCTCCGATGAAATCTGGAAAGAAGCTTTCTGAGAAACTGCTTAGTGTTCTGTTAATTCATCTCACAGAGTTACATCTGTATTTCGTGGATCTCTTTGCTAGGCTTATTTCTGGGGAATCTGAGAACAGATATTTCGGATCCCTTTGAAGACTATAGGGTCAAAGGAAATACCTTCCAATAACAAAGATAAAGAAGCTTTCTGAGAAACTTCTTTGTGTTCTGTGAAATCATCTCACAGAATTACAGCTTTCCCCTCAAGAAGCCTTTTGCTAAGTTAGTTCCTCTGGAATTGACAAAGTGATATTTGGTAGCCCATAGAGGGCTATGGTGAAAAAGGAAATATCCTCAGATGAAATCTGGAAAGAAGCTTTCTGAGAAAGTGCTCTGTGATGTGTGACTTCCACTCGCAGAGTTACATCTGTATTTCGTGGATCTCTTTGCTAGCGTTATTTCTCGGGAATCTGAGAACAGGTATTTCGGATCCCTAAGAAGAATATAGGGCCAAAGGAAATATCTTCCGATAACAAAGAGAAAGAAGCTTTCTGAGAAACTTCCTTGTTTCTGTGAAATCATCTCACAGAGTTTCAGCTTTTCCCTCAAGAAGCCTTTCGCTAAGATAGTTCTTGTGGAATTGGTAAAGTGATATTTGGAAGCCCATAGAGGGCTACGGTCAAAAAGGAAATATCCTCAGATGAAATCTGGAAAGAAGCTTTCTGAGAAACTGCTCTGTGATGTGCGACTTCCACTCACCGAGTTACATCTGTATTTAGTGGATCTGTTTGCTAGCCTTATTTCTGTGGAATCTGAGAATAGATATGTCGGACCCTTTGAAGACTATAGGGCCAAAGGAAATATCCTCCGATAACAAAGAGAAAGAAGCTTTCTGAGAAACTTCTTTGTGTTCTGTGTAATCATCTCACAGAGTTACTGCTTTCCCCTCAAGAAGCCTTTCGCTAAGACACTTCTTGTGGAATTGGCAAAGTGATATTTGGAAGCCCATAGAGGGCTTTGGTGAGAAAGGAAATATCCTCAGATGAAATCTGGAAAGAAGCTTTCTAAGACACTGCTTAGTGTTCTGTTAATTCACCTCACAGAGTTATATCTGTATTTCGTGGATCTCCTTGCTAGCCTTATTTCTGTGGAATCTGAGAACAGATATTTCGGATCCCTTTGAAGACTATAGGGACAAAGAAAATATCCTCCGATAACAAAGATAAAGAACCTTTCTGAGAAACTTCTTTGTGTTCTGTGAAATCACCTCACAGAGTTACAGCTTTCCCCTCAAGAAGCCTTTCGCTAAGACAGTTGTTGTGGAATTGGCAAAGTGATATTTGGAAGCCCTTAGAGGGCTATGGTGAAAAAGGAAATATCCTCAGATGAAATCTGGAAAGAAGCTTTCTGAGAAACTGCTTAGTGTTCTGTTAATTCATATCACAGAGTTACATCTATATTTCTTGGATCTCTTTGCTAGCCTTATTTCTGTGGAATCTAAGAACAGATATTTCGGATCCCTTTAAAGACTATAGGGCCAAAGGAAATATGCTCCGATAACAAACAGAAAGAAGCTTTCTCAGAAACTTCTTTGTGTTCTGTGAAATCATCTCACAGAGTTACAGCTTTCCAATCAAGAAGTCTTTCTCAAAGACAGTTCTTGTGGAATTGGCAAAGTGATATTTGGAAGCCAGTAGAGGGCTGTGGTGAAAAAGGAAATATCCTCAGATGAAATATGGAAAGAAGCTTTCTGAGAAACTGCTTAGTGTTCTGTTAATTCAACTCACAGAGTTACACCTGTATTTCGTGGATCTCCTTGCTAGCCTTATTTCTGTGGAATCTGAGAACAGATATTTCGGTTCCCTTTGAAGACTATAGGGCCAAAGGAAATATCCTCCGATAACAAAGAGATAGAAGCCTTCTGAGAAACTTCTTTGTGTTCTGTGAAATCATCTCACAGAGTTACAGCTTTCCCCTCAAGAAGCCTTTCCCTAAGACAGTACTTGTGGAATTGGGAAAGTGATATTTGGAAGCCCATAGAGGGCTATGGTGAAAAGGGAAATATTCTCAGATGAAATCTGGAAAGAAGCTTTCTGAGAAACTGGTCTGTGATGTGTGACTTCCACTCACAGAGTTACATCTGTATTTCGTGGATCTCTTTGCGTGCCTTATTTCTGTGGAATCTGAGGACAGATACTTCGGATCCCTTTGAAGACTACAGGGCCAAAGGAAATATCCTCCGATAACAAAGAGACAGAAGCTTTCTGAGAAACTTCTTTGTGTTCTGTGAAATCATCTCACAGAGTTACAGCTTTCCCCTCAAGAAGACTTTCCCTAAGACAGTTCTTGTGGAATTGGCAAAGTGATATTTGGAAGCCCATAGAGGGCTATGGTGAAAAAGGAAATATTCTCAGATGAAATCTGGAAAGAAGCTTTCTGAGAAACTGCTTAGTGTTCTGTTAATTCATCTCACAGAGTTACATCTGTATTCCGTGGATCTCTTTGCTAGCCGTATTTCCGTGGAATCTGAGAACAGATATTTCGGATCCCTTTGAAGACTATAGGGCCAAAGGAAATATCCTCCGATAACTAAGAGAAAAAAGCTTTCTGAGAAACTTTTTGTGTTCTGTGTAATCATCTCACAGAGTTACAGCTTTCCCCTCAAGAAGCCTTTCGCTAAGACAGTTCTTGTGGAATTGGCCAAGTGATATTTGGAAGCCCACAGAGGGCTACGGTGATAAAGGAAATATCCTCCGATGAAATCTGGAAAGAAGCTTTCAGAGAAACTGCTTAGCGTTCTGTTAATTCATCTCACAGTGTTACATCTGCATTTCGTGGATCTCTTTGCTAGCCTTATTTCTGTGGAATCTGAGAAGAGATAATTCGGATCCCTTTGAAGACTATAGGGCCAAAGGAAATATCCTCCGAAATCAAAGAGAAGGAAGCTTTCTGAGAAACTTCTTTGTGTTCTCTGAAATCATCTCACAGAGTTACAGCTTTCCCCTCAAGAAGCCTTTCGCTAAGACAGTTCTTCTGCAATTGGCAAAGTGATATTTGGTAGCCCATAGAGGGCTATGGTGAAAAAGGAAATATCCTCAGATGAAATCTGGAAAGAAGCTTTCTGAGAAACTGCTCTGTGATGTGTGACTTCCACTCCCGGAGTTATATCTGTATTTCGTGGATCTCTTTGCTAGCCTTATTTCTGTGGATTCTGAGAACAGATATTTCGTATCCCTTTGAAGACTATAGGGCCAAAGGAAATATCCTCCGATAACAAAGAGAAAGAAGCTTTCTGAGAAACTTCTTTGTGTTCTGTGTAATCATCTCAGAGAGTTATAGCTTTCCCCTCAAGAAGTCTTTGGCTAAGACAGTTCTTGTGGAATTGGCAAAGTGATATTTGGAAGCCCATAGAGGGCTATGGTGAAAAAGGAAATATCCTCAGATGAAATCTGAAAAGAAGCTTTCTGAGAAACTGCTTAGTGTTCTGTTAATTCATCTCACAGAGTTACATCTGTATTTCGTGGATCTCTTTGCTTGCCTTATTTCTGGGGAATCTGAGAACAGATATTTCGGATCCCTTTGAAGACTACAGGGCCAAAGGAAATATCCTCCGATAACAAAGAGAAGGAAGGTGTTTGAGAAACTTCTTTGTGTTCTCTGAAATCATCTCACAGAGTTACAGCTTTCCCCTCAAGAAGCCTTTTGCTAAGACAGTTTTTCTGGAATTTTCAAAGTGATATTTGGAAGCCCCTAGAGGGCTATGGTGAAAAAGGAAATATCCTCAGATGAAATCTGGAAAGAAGCTTTCTGAGAAACTGCTCTGTGATGTGTGACGTCCACTCACAGAGTTACATCTGTATTTCGTGGATCTCTTTGCTAGCCTTATTTCTCTGGAATCTGAGAACGATATTTCGGATCCCTTTGAAGACTATAGGGACAAAGGAAATATCCTCCGATAACAAAGAGAAAGAAGCTTTCTGAGAAACTTCTTTGTGTTCTGTGAAATCATCTCACAGAGTTACAGCTTTCCCCTCAAGAAGCCTTTCGCTAAGACAGTTCTTGTGGAATTGGCAATGTGATATGTGGAAGCCCGTAGAGGGCTATGGTCAAAAAGGAATTATCCTCAGATGAAATCTGGAAAGAAGCTTTCTGAGAAACTGCTTAGTGTTCTGTTAATTCATCTCACAGAGTTACATCTGTATTTCGTGGATCTCTTTGCTAGCCTTATTTCTGGGGAATCTGAGAACAGATATTTCGGATCCCTTGGAAGACTATAGGGCCAAAGGAAATATCCTCCGATAACAAAGAGAAAGAAGCTTTCTGAGAAACTTCTTTGTGTTCTCTGAAATCATCTCACAGAGTTACAGCTTTCCCCTCAAGAAGCCTTTTGCTAAGACAGTTCTTGTGGAATTGGCAAAGTGATATTTGGAAGTCCATAGAGGGCTATGCTGAAAAAGGAAATATCCTCAGATGAAATCTGGAAAGAAGCTTTCTGAGAAACTGCTCTGTGGTGTGTGACTTCCACTTACGGTGTTATATCTGTATTTCGTGGATCTCTTTGCTAGCCTTATATCTGTGGATTCTGAGAACAGATATTTCGGATCCCTTTGAAGACTATAGGAACAAAGGAAATATCTTCCGATAACAAATAGAAAGAAGCTTTCTGAGAAACTTCTTTGTATTTTGTGAAATCATCTCACAGAGTTACAGCGTTCCTCTCAAGAAGCCTTTCGCTAACACAGTTCTTGTGTAATTGGCAAAGTGATATTTGGAAGCCCATAGAGGGCTATGGTGAAAAAGGAAATATCCTCAGATGAAATCTGTAAAGAAGCTTTCTGAGAAACTGCTTATTGTTCTGTTAATTCATCTCACAGAGTTACATCTGTATTTCGTGTATCTCTTTGCTAGCCTTATTTCTGTGGAATCTGAGAACAGATATTTCGGATCCCTTTGAAGACTATAGGGCCAAAGGAAATATCCTCCGATAACAAAGAGAAAGAAGCTTTCTGAGAAACTTCGTTGTGTTCTGTGAAATCATCTCACAGAGTTACAGCTTTCCCCTCAAGAAGCCTTTCGCTAAGACAGTTCTTGGGGCATTGGCAAAGTGATATTTGGAAGCCCATAGAGGGCTATGGTGAGAAAGGAAATATCCTCAGAGGAAATCTGGAAAGAAGCTTTCTGAGAAACTGCTTAGTGTTCTGTTAATTCATCTCACAGAGTTACATCTGTATTTCGTGGATCTCTTTGCTAGCCTTATTTCTGTGGAATCTGAGAACAGATATTTCGGATCCGTTTGAAGACTATAGGGCCAAAGGAAATATCCTCTGATAACAAAGAGAAAGAAGCTTTCTGAGAAACTTCGTTGTGTTCTGTGAAATCATCTCACAGAGTTACAGCTTTCCCCTCAAGAAGCCTTTCGCTAAGACAGTTCTTGTGGAATTGGCAAAGTGATATTTGGAAGCCCATAGAGGGTATGGTGAAAAAGGAAATATCCCCAGATGAAATCTGGAAAGAAGCTTTCTGAGAAACTGCTTAGTGTTCTGTTAATTCATCTCACAGAGTTACATCTGTATTTCGTGGATCTCTTTGCTAGGCTTATTTCTGTTGAATCTGAGAACAGATATTTCGGATCCCTCTGAAGACTATAGGGCCAAAGGAAATATACTCCGATAACAAAGAGAAAGAAGCTTTCTGAGAAACTTCTTGGTGTTCTGTGAAATCATCTCACAGAGTTACAGCTTTCCCCACAAGAAGCCTTTCGCTAAGACAGTTCTTGTGGAATTGAAAAAGAGATATTTGGAAGCCCATAGAGGGCTATGGTGAAGTAGGAAATATCCTCAGAGGAAATCTGGAAAGAAGCTTTCTGAGAAACTGCTTAGTCTTCTGTTAATTCATTTCACAGAGTTACATCTGTATTTTTTTGGATCTCTTTGCTAGCCTTATTTCTGTGGAATCTGAGAACAGATATTTCCGATCCCTCTGAAGACTATAGGGCCAAAGGAAATATACTCCGATAACAAAGAGAAAGAAGCTTTCTGAGAAACTTCTTGGTGTTCTGTGAAATCATCTCACAGAGTTACAGCTTTCCCCACAAGAAGCCTTTCGCTAAGACAGTTCTTGTGGAATTGCAAAAGAGATATTTGGAAGCCCATAGAGGGCTATGGTGAAAAAGGAAATATCCTCAGAGGAAATCTGGAAAGAAGCTTTCTGAGAAACTGCTTAGTATTCTGTTAATTCATCTCACAGAATTACATCTTTATTTCGTGGATCTCTTTGCTAGCATTATTTCTGTGGAATCTGAGAACAGATATTTCGGATCCGTTTGAAGACTATAGTGCCAAAGGAAATATCCTCCGATAACAAAGAGAAAGAAGCTTTCTGAGAAACTTCGTTGTGTTCTGTGAAATCATCTCACAGAGTTACAGCTTTCCCCTCAAGAAGCCTTTCGCTAAGACAGTTCTTGTGGAATTGGCAAAGTGATATTTGGAAGCCCATAGAGGGCTATGGTGAAAAAGGAAATATCCCCAGATGAAATCTGGAAAGAAGCTTTCTGAGAAACTGCTTAGTGTTCTGTTAATTCATCTCACAGAGTTACATCTGTATTTCGTGGATCTCTTTGCTAGCCTTATTTCTGTGGAATCTGAGAACAGATATTTCGGATCCCTTTGAAGACTATAGGGCCAAAGGGAATATCCTCCGATAACAAAGAGAAAGAAGCTTTCTGAGAA
Source organism: Macaca nemestrina (assembly GCF_043159975.1). Taxonomy (NCBI): domain Eukaryota; kingdom Metazoa; phylum Chordata; class Mammalia; order Primates; family Cercopithecidae; genus Macaca; species Macaca nemestrina. Next base: position 11,820 of record NW_027257799.1, read on the forward strand.
ACTTCGTTGTGTTCTGTGAAATCATCTCACAGAGTTACAGCTTTCCCAACAAGAAGCCTTTCGCTAAGACAGTTCTTGTGGAATTGGCAAAGTGATATTTGGAAGCCCATAGAGGGCTATGGTGAAAAAGGAAATATCCCCAGATGAAATCTGGAAAGAAGCTTTCTGAGAAACTGCTTAGTGTTCTGTTAATTCATCTCACAGTGTTACATCTGAATTTCGAGGATCTCTTTGCTAGCCTTATTTCTGTTGAATCTGAGAACAGATATTTCGGATCCCTTTGAAGACTATAGGGCCAAAGGAAATATCCTCCGATAACAAAGAGAAAGAAGCTTTCTGAGAAACTTCGTTGTGTTCTGTGAAATCATCTCACAGAGTTACAGCTTTCCCCACAAGAAGCCTTTCGCTAAGACTGTTCTTCTGGAATTGGCAAAGTGATATTTGGAAGCCCATAGAGGGCTATGGTGAGAAAGGAAATATCCTCAGAGGAAATCTGGAAAGAAGCATTCTGAGAAACTGCTTAGTCTTCTGTTAATTCATTTCACAGAGTTACATCTGTATTACGTGGATCTCTTTGCTAGCCTTATTTCTGTGGAATCTGAGAACAGATATTTCTGATCCCTCTGAAGACTATAGGACCAAAGGAAATATACTCCGATAACAAAGAGAAAGAAGCTTTCTGAGAAACTTCTTGGTGTTCTGTGAAATCATCTCACAGAGTTACAGTTTTCCCCACAAGAAGCCTTTCGCTAAGACAGTTCTTGTGGAATTGCAAAAGAGATATTTGGAAGCCCATAGAGGGCTATGGTGAAAAAGGAAATATCCTCAGAGGAAATCTGGAAAGAAGCTTTCTGAGAAACTGCTTAGTGTTCTGTTAATTCATCTCACAGAATTACATCTTTATTTCGTGGATCTCTTTGCTAGCATTATTTCTGTGGAATCTGAGAACAGATATTTCGGATCCCTTTGAAGACTATAGTGCCAAAGGGAATATCCTCCAATAACAAAGAGAAAGAAGCTTTCTGAGAAACTTCGTTGTGTTCTGTGAAATCATCTCACAGAGTTACAGCTTTCCCCTCAAGAAGCCTTTCGCTAAGACAGTTCTTGTGGAATTGTCAAAGTGATATTTAGAAGCCCATAGAGGGCTATGGTGAAAAAGGAAATATCCCCAGATGAAATCTGGAAAGAAGCTTTCTGAGAAACTGCTTAGTGTTCTGTTAATTCATCTCACAGAGTTACATCTGCATTTCGAGGATCTCTTTGCTAGCCTTATTTCTGTTGAATCTGAGAACAGATATTTCGGATCCCTTTGAAGACTATAGGGCCAAAGGAAATATCCTCCGATAACAAAGAGAAAGAAGCTTTCTGAGAAACTTCGTTGTGTTCTGTGAAATCATCTCACAGAGTTACAGCTTTCCCCTCAAGAAGCCTTTCGCTAAGACTGTTCTTCTGGAATTGGCAAAGTGATATTTGGAAGCCCATAGAGGGCTACGGTGAGAAAGGAAATATCCTCAGAGGAAATCTGGAAAGAAGCTTTCTGAGAAACTGCTTAGTGTTCTGTTAATTCATCTCACAGAGTTACATCTGTATTTCTTGGATCTCTTTGTTAGCCTTATTTCTGTGGAATCTGAGAACAGATATTTCGGATCCGTTTGAAGACTATAGGGCCAAAGGAAATATCCTGTGATAACAAAGAGAAAGAAGCTTTCTGAGAAACTTCGTTGTGTTCTGTGAAATCATCTCACAGAGTTACAGCTTTCCCCTCAAGAAGCCTTTCGCTAAGACAGTTCTTGTGGAATTGGCAAAGTGATATTTGGAAGCCCATAGAGGGCTATGGTGAAAAAGGAAATATCCTCAGAGGAAATCTGGAAAGAAGCATTCTGATAAACTGCTTAGTCTTCTGTTAATTCATTTCACAGGGTTACATCTGTATTTCGTGGATCTCTTTGCTAGCATTATTTCTGTGGAATCTGAGAACAGATATTTCGGATCCCTTTGAAGACTATAGGGCCAAAGGAAATATCCTCCGATAACAAAGAGAAAGAAGCTTTCTGAGAAACTTCGTTGTGTTCTGTGAAATCATCTCACAGAGTTACAGCTTTCCCCTCAAGAAGCCTTTCGCTAAGACAGTTCTTGTGGAATTGGCAGAGTGATATTTGGAAGCCCATAGAGGGCTATGGTGAAAAAGGAAATATCCTCAGAGGAAATCTGGAAAGAAGCATTCTGAGAAACTGCTTAGTCTTCTGTTAATTCATTTCACAGAGTTACATCTGTATTTCGTGGATCTCTTTGCTAGCCTTATTTCTGTGGAATCTGAGAACAGATATTTCGGATCCCTTTGAAGACTATAGGGCCAAAGGAAATATCCTCCGATAACAAAGAGAACGAAACTTTCTGGGAAACTTCTTTGTGTTCTGTGAAATCACCTCACAGAGTTACAGCTTTCCCCACAAGAAGCCTTTCGCTAAGACAGTTCTTGTGGAATTGGCAAAGTGATATTTGGAAGCCCATAGAGGGCTATGGTGAGAAAGGAAATATCCTCAGAGGAAATCTGGAAAGAAGCTTTCTGAGAAACTGCTTAGTGTTCTGTTAATTCATCTCACAGAGTTACATCTGTATTTCGTGGATCTCTTTGCTAGCCTTATTTCTGTGGAATCTGAGAACAGATATTTCGGATCTCTTTGAAGACTATAGGGCCAAAGGAAATATCCTCCGATAACAAAGAGAAAGAAGCTTTCTGAGAAACTTCGTTGTGTTCTGTGAAATCATCTCACAGAGTTAGAGCTTTCCCCTCAAGAAGCCTTTCGCTAAGACAGTTCTTGTGGAATTGGCAAAGTGATATTTGGAAGCCCATAGAGGGCTATGGTGAGAAAGGAAATATCCTCAGAGGAAATCTGGAAAGAAGCTTTCTGAGAAACTGCTTAGTGTTCTGTTAATTCATCTCACAGAGTTACATCTGTATTTCGTGGATCTCCTTGCTAGCCTTATTTCTGTGGAATCTGAGAACAGATATATCGGATGCCTTTGAAGACTATAGGGCCAAAGGAAATATCCTCCGATAACAAAGAGAACGAAACTTTCTGGGAAACTTCTTTGTGTTCTGTTAAATCATCTCACAGAGTTAGAGCTTTCCCCTCAAGAAGCCTTTCGCTAAGACAGTTCTTGTGGAATTGGCAAAGTGATATTTGGAAGCCCATAGAGGGCTATGGTGAAAAAGGAAATATCCCCAGATGAAATCTGGAAAGAAGCTTTCTGAGAAACTGCTTAGTGTTCTGTTAATTCATCTCACAGAGTTACATCTGTATTTCGTGGATCTCTTTGCTAGCCTTATTTCTGTGGAATCTGAGAACAGATATTTCGGATCCCTTTGAAGACTATAGGGCCAAAGGGAATATCCTCCGATAACAAAGAGAAAGAAGCTTTCTGAGAAACTTCGTTGTGTTCTGTGAAATCATCTCACAGAGTTACAGCTTTCCCAACAAGAAGCCTTTCGCTAAGACAGTTCTTGTGGAATTGGCAAAGTGATATTTGGAAGCCCATAGAGGGCTATGGTGAAAAAGGAAATATCCCCAGATGAAATCTGGAAAGAAGCTTTCTGAGAAACTGCTTAGTGTTCTGTTAATTCATCTCACAGAGTTACACCTGTATTTCGAGGATCTCTTTGCTAGCCTTATTTCTGTTGAATCTGAGAACAGATATTTCGGATCCCTTTGAAGACTACAGGGCCAAAGGAAATATCCTCCGATAACAAAGAGAAAGAAGCTTTCTGAGAAACTTCGTTGTGTTCTGTGAAATCATCTCACAGAGTTACAGCTTTCCCCACAAGAAGCCTTTCGCTAAGACTGTTCTTCTGGAATTGGCAAAGTGATATTTGGAAGCCCATAGAGGTCTATGGTGAGAAAGGAAATATCCTCAGAGGAAATCTGGAAAGAAGCTTTCTGAGAAACTGCTTAGTGTTCTGTTAATTCATCTCACAGAGTTACATCTGTATTTCGTGGATCTCTTTGCTAGCCTTATTTCTGTGGAATCTGAGAACAGATATTTCGGATCCGTTTGAAGACTATAGGGCCAAAGGAAATATCCTCTGATAACAAAGAGAAAGAAGCTTGCTGAGAAACTTCGTTGTGTTCTGTGAAATCATCTCACAGAGTTACAGCTTTCCCCTCAAGAAGCCTTTCGCTAAGACAGTTCTTGTGGAATTGGCAAAGTGATATTTGGAAGCCCATAGAGGGCTATGGTGAAAAAGGAAATATCCTCAGAGGAAATCTGGAAAGAAGCATTCTGAGAAACTGCTTAGTCTTCTGTTAATTCATTTCACAGAGTTACATCTGTATTTCGTGGATCTCTTTGCTAGCCTTATTTCTGTGGAATCTGAGAACAGATATTTCCGATCCCTCTGAAGACTATAGGACCAAAGGAAATATACTCCGATAACAAAGAGAAAGAAGCTTTCTGAGAAACTTCGTTGTGTTCTGTGAAATCGTCTCACAGAGTTACAGCTTTCCCCACAAGAAGCCTTTCGCTAAGGCAGTTCTTGTGGAATTGCAAAAGAGATATTTGGAAGCCCATAGAGGGCTATGGTGAAAAAGGAAATATCCCCAGATGAAATCTGGAAAGAAGCTTTCTGAGAAACTGCTTAGTGTTCTGTTAATTCATCTCACAGGGTTACATCTGCATTTCGAGGATCTCTTTGCTAGCCTTATTTCTGTTGAATCTGAGAACAGATATTTCGGATCCCTTTGAAGACTATAGGGCCAAAGGAAATATCCTCCGATAACAAAGAGAAAGAAGCTTTCTGAGAAACTTCGTTGTGTTCTGTGAAATCATCTCACAGAGTTACAGCTTTCCCCTCAAGAAGCCTTTTGCTAAGACAGTTCTTGTGGAATTGGCAGAGTGATATTTGGAAGCCCATAGAGGGCTATGGTGAAAAAGGAAATATCCTCAGAGGAAATCTGGAAAGAAGCATTCTGAGAAACTGCTTAGTCTTCTGTTAATTCATTTCACAGAGTTACATCTGTATTTCGTGGATCTCTTTGCTAGCCTTATTTCTGTGGAATCTGAGAACAGATATTTCGGATCCCTTTGAAGACTATAGGGCCAAAGGAAATATCCTCCGATAACAAAGAGAACGAAACTTTCTGGGAAACTTCTTTGTGTTCTGTGAAATCACCTCACAGAGTTACAGCTTTCCCCACAAGAAGCCTTTCGCTAAGACAGTTCTTGTGGAATTGGCAAAGTGATATTTGGAAGCCCATAGAGGGCTATGGTGAGAAAGGAAATATCCTCAGAGGAAATCTGGAAAGAAGCTTTCTGAGAAACTGCTTAGTGTTCTGTTAATTCATCTCACAGAGTTACATCTGTATTTCGTGGATCTCTTTGCTAGCCTTATTTCTGTGGAATCTGAGAACAGATATTTCGGATCTCTTTGAAGACTATAGGGCCAAAGGAAATATCCTCCGATAACAAAGAGAAAGAAGCTTTCTGAGAAACTTCGTTGTGTTCTGTGAAATCATCTCACAGAGTTACAGCTTTCCCCTCAAGAAGCCTTTCGCTAAGACAGTTCTTGTGGAATTGGCAAAGTGATATTTGGAAGCCCATAGAGGGCTATGGTGAAAAAGGAAATATCCTCAGAGGAAATCTGGAAAGAAGCATTCTGAGAAACTGCTTAGTCTTCTGTTAATTCATTTCACGGAGTTACATCTGTATTTCGTGGATCTCTTTGCTAGCCTTATTTCTGTGGAATCTGAGAACAGATATATCGGATGCCTTTGAAGACTATAGGGCCAAAGGAAATATCCTCCGATAACAAAGAGAACGAAACTTTCTGGGAAACTTCTTTGTGTTCTGTGAAATCATCTCACAGAGTTACAGCTTTCCCCACAAGAAGCCTTTCGCTAAGACAGTTCTTGTGGAATTGGCAAAGTGATATTTGGAAGCCCATAGAGGGCTATGGTGAGAAAGGAAATATCCTCAGAGGAAATCTGGAAAGAAGCTTTCTGAGAAACTGCTTAGTGTTCTGTTAATTCATCTCACAGAGTTACATCTGTATTTCGTGGATCTCTTTGCTAGCCTTATTTCTGTGGAATCTGAGAACAGATATTTCGGATCCCTTTGAAGACTATAGGGCCAAAGGAAATGTCCTCCGATAACAAAGAGAAAGAAGCTTTCTGAGAAACTTCGTTGTGTTCTGTGAAATCATCTCACAGAGTTACAGCTTTCCCCTCAAGAAGCCTTTCGCTAAGACAGTTCTTGTGGAATTGGCAGAGTGATATTTGGAAGCCCATAGAGGGCTATGGTGAAAAAGGAAATATCCTCAGAGGAAATCTGGAAAGAAGCATTCTGAGAAACTGCTTAGTCTTCTGTTAATTCATTTCACAGAGTTACATCTGTATTTCGTGGATCTCTTTGCTAGCCTTATTTCTGTGGAATCTGAGAACAGATATTTCGGATCCCTTTGAAGACTATAGGGCCAAAGGAAATATCCTCCGATAACAAAGAGAACGAAACTTTCTGGGAAACTTCTTTGTGTTCTGTGAAATCACCTCACAGAGTTACAGCTTTCCCCACAAGAAGCCTTTCGCTAAGACAGTTCTTGTGGAATTGGCAAAGTGATATTTGGAAGCCCATAGAGGGCTATGGTGAGAAAGGAAATATCCTCAGAGGAAATCTGGAAAGAAGCTTTCTGAGAAACTGCTTAGTGTTCTGTTAATTCATCTCACAGAGTTACATCTTTATTTCGTGGATCACTTTACTAGCCTCATTTCTGTGGAATCTGAGAACAGATATTTCGGATCCCTTTGAAGACTATAGGGCCAAAGGAAATATCCTCCGACAAAAAAGAGAAAGAAGCTTTCTGAGAAACTTCTTTGTGTTCTGTGAAATCATCTCACAGAGTTACAGCTTTCCCCTCAAGAAGCCTTTCGCTAAGACAGTGCTTGTGGAATTGGCAAAGTGATCTTTGGAAACCCATAGAGGGCTATGGTGAAAAAGGAAATATCCTCAGATGAAACCTGGAAAGAAGCTTTCTGAGAAACTGCTTAGTGTTTTGTTAAATCATTTCACAGAGTAACATCTGTATTTCGTGGATCTCTTTGCTAGCCTTATTTCTGTGGAATCTGAGAACAGATATTTCGGATCCCTTTGAAGACTACAGGGCCAAAGGAAATATCCTCCGATAACAAAGAGAAAGAAACTTTCTGGGAAACTTCTTTGTGTTCTGTTAAACCATCTCACAGAGTTACAGCTTTCCCACAAGAAGCCTTTCGCTAAAACAGTTCTTGTGGAATTGGCAAAGTGATATTTGGAAGCCCATAGAGGGCTATTGTGAAAAAGGAAATATCCTCAGAGGAAATCTGGAAAGAAGCATTCTGAGAAACTGCTTTGTGTTCTGTTAATTCATCTCACAGAATTACATCTTTATTTCGTGGATCTGTTTGCTAGCCTTATTTCTGTGGAATCTGAGAACAGATATTTCGGATCCGTTTGAAGACTATAGGGCCAAAGGAAATATCCTCCGATAACAAAGAGAAAGAAGCTTTCTGAGAAACTTCGTTGTGTTCTGTGAAATCATCTCACAGTGTTATAGATTTCCCATCAAGAAGCCTTTCGCTAAGGCAGTTCTTGTGGAATTGGCAAAGTGATATTTGGAAGCCCATAGAGTGCTATGGTGTAAAAGGAAATATTCTCAGATGAAATCTGGAAAGAAGCTTTCTGAGAAACTGCTTAGTGTTCTGTTAATTCATCTCACAGAGTTACATCTTTATTTCGTGGATCTCTTTGCTTGGCTTACTTCTGTGGAATCTGAGAACAGATATTACGGATCCCTTTGAAGACTATAGGGCCAAAGGAAATATCCTCCGATAACAAAGAGAAAGAAGCTTTCTGAGAAACTTCGTTGTGTTCTGTGAAATCATCTCACAGAGTTACAGCTATCCCCTCAAGAAGCCTTTCGCTAAGACAGTTCTTGTGGAATTGGCAAAGTGATATTTGGAAACCCATAGAGGGCTATGGTGAAAAAGGAAATATCCCCAGATGAAATCTGGAAAGAAGCTTTCTGGGAAACTGCTTAGTGCTCTCTTAATTCATCTCACAGAGTTACATCTGTATTTCGTGGATCTCTTTGCTAGCCTTATTTCTGTTGAATCTGAGAACAGATATTTCGGATCCCTTTGAAGACTATAGGGCAAAGGAAATATCCTCCGATAACAAAGAGAAAGAAGCTTTCTGAGAAACTTCGTTGTGTTCTGTGATATCATCTCACAGAGTTACAGCTTTCCCCTCAAGAAGCCTTTCGCTAAGGCTGTTCTCGTGGAATTGGCAAAGTGATATTTGGAAGCCCATAGAGGGCTATGGTGAAAAAGGAAATATCCTCAGATGAAATCTGGAAAGAAGCTTTCTGAGAAACTGCTTAGTGTTCTGTTTATTCATCTCACAGAGTTACATCTGTATTTCGAGGATCTCTTTGCTAGCCTTCTTTCTGTTGAATCTGAGAACTGATATTTCGGATCCCGTTGAAGACTATAGGGCCAAAGGAAATATCCTCTGATAACAAAGAGAAAGAAGCTATCTGAGAAACTTCGTTGTGTTCTGTGAAATCATCTCACAGAGTTACAGCATTCCCCACAAGAAGCCTTTCTCTAAGACAGTTCTTGTGGAATTGGCAAAGTGATATTTGGAAGCCCATAGAGGGCTATGGTGAAAAAGGAAATATCCTCAGAGGAAATCTGGAAAGAAGCTTTCTGAGAAACTGCTTAGTGTTCTGTTAATTCATCTCACAGAGTTACATCTGTATTTCGTGGATCTCTTTGCTAGCCTTATTTCTGTGGAATCTGAGAACAGATATTTCGGATCCCTTTGAAGACTATAGGGCCAAAGGAAATATCCTCCGATAACAAAGAGAAAGAAGCTTTCTGAGAAACTTCGTTGTGTTCTGTGAAATCATCTCACAGAGTTACAGCTTTCCCCACAAGAAGCCTTTCGCTAAGACAGTTCTTGTGGAATTGGCAAGTGATATTTGGAAGCCCATAGAGGGCTATGGTGAAAAAGGAAATATCCCCAGATGAAATCTGGAAAGAAGCTTTCTGAGAAACTGCTTAGTGTTCTGTTAATTCATCTCACAGAGTTACATCTGTATTTCGTGGATCTCTTTGCCAGCCTTATTTCTGTGGAATCTGAGAACAGATATTTCGGATCCCTTTGAAGACTATAGGGCCAAATGAAATATCCTCCGATAACAAAGAGAAAGAAGCTTTCTGAGAAACTTCGTTGTGTTCTGTGAAATCATCTCACAGAGTTACAGCTTTCCCCACAAGAAGACTTTCGCTAAGACAGTTCTTGTGGAATTGGCAAAGTGATATTTGGAAGCCCATAGAGGGCTATGGTGAAAAAGGAAATATCCTCAGAGGAAATCTGGAAAGAAGCATTCTGAGAAACTACTTAGTCCTCTGTTAATTCATTTCACAGAGTTACATCTGTATTTCGTGGATCTCTTTGCTAGCCTTATTTCTGTGGAATCTGAGAACAGATATTTCGGATCCCTTTGAAGACTATAGGGCCAAAGGAAATATCCTCCGATAACAAAGAAAAAGAAACTTTCTGGGAAACTTCTTTGTGTTCTGTTAAATCATCTCACAGAGTTACAGCTTTCCCCTCAAGAAGCCTTTCGCTAAGACAGTTCTTGTGGAATTGGCAAAGTGATATTTGGAAGCCCATAGAGGGCTACGGTGAAAAAGGGAATATCCCCAGATGAAATCTGGAAAGAAGCTTTCTGAGAAACTGCTTAGTGTTCTGTTAATTCATCTCACAGAGTTACATCTGTATTTCGTGGATCTCTTTGCTAGCCTTATTTCTGTGGAATCTGAGAACAGATATTTCGCATCCCTTTGAAGACTATAGGGCCAAAGAAAATATCCTCGGATAACAAAGAGAAAGAAGCTTTCTGAGAAACTTCGTTGTGTTCTGTGAAATCATCTCACAGAGTCACAGCTTTCCTCACATGATGCCTTTCGCTTAGACAGTTCTTGTGGAATTAGGAAAGTGATATTTGGAAGCCCATAGAGGGCTATGGTGAAAAAGGAAATATCCTCAGAGGAAATCTGGAAAGAAGCTTTCTGAGAAACTTCTTAGTGTTCTGTTAATTCATCTCACAGAGTTACATCTGTATTTCGTGGATCGCTTTGCTAGCCTTATTTCTGTTGAATCTGAGAAGAGATATTTCGGATCCCTTTGAAGAGTATAGGGCCAAAGAAAATATCCTCCGATAACAAAGAGAAAGAAGCTTTCTGAGAAACTTCGTTGTGTTCTGTGAAATCATCTCACAGAGTTACAGCTTTCCCCACAAGAAGCCTTTCGCTAAGACAGTTCTTTTGGAATTGGCAAAGTGATATTTGGAAGCCCATAGAGGGCTATCGTGAAAAAGGAAATATCCTCAGATGAAATCTGGAAAGAAGCTTTCTGAGAAACTGCTTAGTGTTCTGTTAATTCATCTCACAGAGTTACATCTTTATTTCGTGGATCTCTTTGCTAGCCTTATTTCTGTGGAATCTGAGAACAGATATTTCGGATCCCTTTGAAGACTATAGGGCCAAAGGAAATATCCTCCGATAACAAAGAGAAAGAAGCTTTCTGAGAAACTTCGTTGTGTTCTGTGAAATCATCTCACAGAGTTACAGCTTTCCCAACAAGAAGCCTTTCGCTAAGACAGTTCTTGTGGAATTGGCAAAGTGATATTTGGAAGCCCATAGAGGGCTATGGTGAAAAAGGAAATATCCGCAGTCGAAATCTGGAAAGAAGCTTTCTGAGAAACTGCTTAGTGTTCTGTTAATTCATCTCACTGAATTACATGTTTATTTCGTGGATCTCATTGCTAGCCGTATTTCTGTGGAATCTGAGAACAGATATTTCGGATCCGTTTGAAGACTATAGGGCCAAAGGAAATATTCTCCAACAACAAAGAGAAAGAAGCTTTCTCAGAAACTTCGTTGTGTTCTGTGAAATCATCTCACAGAGTTACAGCTTTCTCCTCAAGAAGCCTTTCGCTAAGACAGTTCTTGTGGAATTGGCAAAGTGATATTTGGAAGCCCTTAGAGGGCTATGGTGAAAAAGGAAATATCCCCAGATGAAATCTGGAAAGAAGCTTTCTGAGAAACTGCTTAGTGTTCTGTTAATTCATCTCACAGAGTTACATCTGTATTTCGTGGATCTCTTTGCTAGCCTTATTTCTGTGGAATCTGAGAACAGATATTTCGGATCCCTTTGAAGACTATAGGGCCAAAGGAAATATCCTCTGAAAACAAAGAGAAAGAAGCTTTCTGAGAAACTTCGTTGTGTTCTGTGAAATCATCTCACAGAGTTACAGCTATCCCCACAAGAAACCTTTCGCTAAGACAGTTCTTATGGAATTGGCAAAGTGATATTTGGAAGCCCATAGAGGGCTATGGTGAAAAAGGAAATATCCTCAGATGAAATCTGGAAAGAAGCTTTCTGAGAAACTGCTTAGTGTTCTGTTAATTCATCTCACAGAGTTACATCTTTATTTCGTGGATCTCTTTGCTAGCCTTATTTCTGTGGAATCTGAGAACAGATATTTCGGATCCCTTTGAAGACTATAGGGCCAAAGGAAATATCCTCCGACAAAAAAGAGAAAGAAGCTTTCTGAGAAACTTCGTTGTGTTCTGTGAAATCATCTCACAGAGTTACAGCTTTCCCCTCAAAAAGCCTTTCGCTAAGACAATTCTTGTGGCATTGGCAAAGTGATATTTGGAAGCCCATAGAGGGCTAAGGTGAAAAAGGAAATATCCTCAGAGGAAATCTGGAAAGAAGCTTTCTGAGAAACTGCTTAGTGTTCTGTTAATTCATCTCACAGAATTACATCTTTATTTCGTGGATCTCTTTGGTAGCCTTATTTCTGTGAAATCTGAGAATAGATATTTCGGATCCGTTTGAAGACTATAGGGCCAAAGGAAATATCCTCCGATAACAAAGAGAAAGAAGCTGTCTGAGAAACTTCGTTGTGTTCTGTGAAATCATCTCACAGAGTTACAGATTTCCCATCAAGAAGCCTTTCGCTAAGACAGTTCTTGTGGAAATGGCAAAGTGATATTTGGAAGCCCATAGAGGGCTATGGTGAAAAAGCAAATATCCCCAGATGAAATCTGGAAAGAAGCTTTCTGAGAAACTGCTTAGTGTTCTGTTAATTCATCTCACAGAGTTACATCTGTATTTCGTGGATCTCTTTGCTAGCCTTATTTCTGTGGAATCTGAGAACAGATATTTCGGATCCCTTTGAAGACTATAGGGCCAAAGGAAATATCCTCCGATAACAAAGAGAAAGAAGCTTTCTGAGAAACTTCGTTGTGTTCTGTGAAATCATCTCACAGAGTCACAGCTTTCCTCACAAGAAGCCTTTCGCCTAGACAGTTCTTGTGGAATTGGCAAAGTGATATTTGGAAGCCCATAGAGGGCCATGGTGAAAAAGGAAATATCCTCAGAGGAAATCTGGAAGGAACCTTTCTGAGAAACTGCTTAGTGTTCTGTTAATTCATCTCACAGAGTTACATCTGTATTTCGTGGATCTCTTTGCTAGCCTTATTTCTGTGGAATCTGAGAACAGATATTTCGGATCCCTATAGGGCCAAAGGGAATATCCTCCGATAACAAAGAGAAAGAAGCTTTCTGAGAAACTTCGTTGTGTTCTGTGAAATCATCTCACAGAGTTACAGCTTTCCCAACAAGAAGCCTTTCGTTAAGACAGTTCTTGTGGAATTGGCAAAGTGATATTTGGAAGCCCGTAGAGGGCTATGGTGAAAAAGGAAATATCCTCAGAGGAAATCTGGAAAGAAGCTTTCTGAGAAACTGCTTAGTGTGCTGTTAATTCATCTCACTGAATTACATGTTTATTTCGTGGATCTCATTGCTAGCCGTATTTCTGTGGAATCTGAGAACAGATATTTCGGATCCGTTTGAAGACTATAGGGCCAAAGGAAATATTCTCCAATAACAAAGGGAAAGAAGCTTTCTCAGAAACTTCGTTGTGTTCTGTGAAATCATCTCACAGGGTTACAGCTTTCCCCTCAAGAAGCCTTTCGCTAAGACAGTTCTTGTGGAATTTGCAAAGTGATATTTGGAAGCCCTCAGACCGCTATGGTGAAAAAGGAAATATCCCCAGATGAAATCTGGAAAGAAGCTTTCTGAGAAACTGCTTAGTGTTCTGTTAATTCATCTCACAGAGTTACATCTGTATTTCGTGGATCTGTTTGCTAGCCTTATTTCTGTGGAATCTGAGAACAGATATTTCGGATCCGTTTGAAGACTATAGGGCCAAAGGAAATATCCTCCGATAACAAAGAGAAAGAAGCTTTCTGAGAAACTTCTTTGTGTTCTGTGAAATCATCTCACAGAGTTACAGCTTTCCCCTCAAGAAGCCTTTTGCTAAGACAGTTCTTGTGGAATTGGCAAAGTGATATTTGGAAGCCCATAGAGGGCTATGGTGAAAAAGGAAATATCCTCAGATGAAATCTGGAAAGAAGCTTTCTGAGAAACTGCTTAGTGTTCTGTTAATTCATCTCACAGAGTTACATCTATATTTCGTGGATCTCTTTGCTAGCCTTATTTCTGTGGAATCTGAGAACAGATATTTCGGATCCCTTTGAAGACTATAGGGCCAAAGGAAATATCCTCCGATAACAAAGAGAAAGAAGCTTTCTGAGAAACTTCGTTGTGTTCTGAGATATCATCTCACAGAGTTACAGCTTTCCCCTCAAGAAGCCTTTCGTTAAGACAGTTCTTGTGGAATTAGCAAAGTGATATTTGGAAGCCCGTAGAGGGCTATGGTGAAAAAGGAAATATCCTCAGAGGAAATCTGGAAAGAAGCTTTCTGAGAAACTGCTTAGTGTGCTGTTAATTCATCTCACTGAATTACATGTTTATTTCGTGGATCTCATTGCTAGCCGTATTTCTGTGGAATCTGAGAACAGATATTTCGGATCCGTTTGAAGACTATAGGGCCGAAGGAAATATTCTCCAATAACAAAGAGAAAGAAGCTTTCTCAGAAACTTCGTTGTGTTCTGTGAAATCATCTCACAGAGTTACAGCTTTCCCCTCAAGAAGCCTTTTGCTAAGACAGTTCTTGTGGAATTGGCAAAGTGATATTTGGAAGCCCATAGAGGGCTATGGTGAAAAAGGAAATATCCTCAGATGAAATCTGGAAAGAAGCTTTCTGAGAAACTGCTTAGTGTTCTGTTAATTCATCTCACAGAGTTACATCTATATTTCGTGGATCTCTTTGCTAGCCTTATTTCTGTGGAATCTGAGAACAGATATTTCGGATCCCTTTGAAGACTATAGGGCCAAAGGAAATATCCTCCGATAACAAAGAGAAAGAAGCATTCTGAGAAACTTCGTTGTGTTCTGTGATATCATCTCACAGAGTTACAGCTTTCCCCTCAAGAAGCCTTTCGCTAAGACAGTTCTCGTGGAATTGGCAAAGTGATATTTGGAAGCCCATAGAGGGCTATGGTGAAAAAGGAAATATCCTCAGAGGAAATCTGGAAAGAAGCTTTCTGAGAAACTGCTTAGTGTTCTGTTAATTCATCTCACAGAGTTACATCTGTATTTCGTGGATCTCTTTGCTAGCCTTATTTCTGTGGAATCTGAGAACAGATATTTCGGATCCCTTTGAAGACTATAGGGCCAAAGGAAATATCCTCCGATAACAAAGAGAAAGAAGCTTTCTGAGAAACTTCGTTGTGTTCTGTGAAATCATCTCACAGAGTTACAGCTTTCCCCACAAGAAGCCTTTCGCTAAGACAGTTCTTGTGGAATTGGCAAAGTGATATTTGGAAGCCCATAGAGGGCTACGGTGAAAAAGGAAATATCCTCAGAGGAAATCTGGAAAGAAGCTTTCTGAGAAACTGCTTAGTGTTCTGTTAATTCATCTCACAGAGTTACATCTTTATTTCATGGATCTCTTTGCTAGCCTTATTTCTGTGGAATCTGAGAACAGATATTTCGGATCCGTTTGAAGACTATAGGGCCAAAGGAAATATCCTCCGATAACAAAGAGAAAGAAGCTTTCTGAGAAACTTCGTTGTGTTCTGTGAAATCATCCCACAGAGTTACAGATTTCCCATCAAGAAGCCTTTCGCTAAGACAGTTCTTTTGGAATTGGCAAAGTGATATTTGGAAGCCCATAGAGGGCTATGGTGAAAAAGGAAATATCCCCAGATGAAATCTGGAAAGAAGCTTTCTGAGAAACTGCTTAGTGTTCTGTTAATTCATCTCACAGAGTTACATCTGTATTTCGTGGATCTCTTTGCTGGCCTTA
>NW_027257800.1:0-27053 GCF_043159975.1 Macaca nemestrina
TTTTAAATAGGGACTCGCATGAAAGGCACCACGAGGGTTTAACTGTCTCTTACTTTCAACCAGTGAAATTGACCTGCCCGTGAAGAGACGGGCATAAAACAATAAGACGAGAAGACCCTATGGAGCTTTAATTTATTAATACAATCAAAAACCTCACAAACCCACGGACCTCTAAACTACTACACCTGTATTAAAAATTTTGGTTGGGGCGACCTCGGAGCATAACAAAACCTCCGAACAATACATGCCAAGACCACACAAGTCAAAGCGAACTAACCCATAATTGATCCAATAATTTGATCAACGGAACAAGTTACCCTAGGGATAACAGCGCAATTCTATTCTAGAGTCCATATCGACAATAGAGCTTACGACCTCGATGTTGGATCAGGACATCCTAATGGTGCAGCAGCTATCAAGGGTTCGTTTGTTCAACGATTAAAGTCCTACGTGATCTGAGTTCAGACCGGAGCAATCCAGGTCGGTTTCTATCTATTGTGTATTTCTCCCTGTACGAAAGGACAAGAGAAATAAGGCCCACTTCACCAAAGCGCCTTCATTACATAAATGACCTAATCTCAATTTAACAAAATACCACATACTCTACCCGAAAACAGGGTTTGTTAAGATGGCAGAGCCCGGTAATTGCATAAAACTTAAAACTTTACAACCAGAGGTTCAACCCCTCTTCTTAACACCATGACCACAGTAAACCTCCTACTTCTAATTATACCCACACTAGCCGCCATAGCATTCCTCACACTCATTGAACGAAAGTTACTAGGCTACATACAACTACGAAAAGGACCCAATGTTGTAGGTCCATACGGACTACTACAACCATTCGCTGATGCAGTAAAACTTTTCGCTAAAGAACCCCTAAAACCCTCAACATCTACCACCACCCTCTATATTATCGCACCCGCTTTAGCCTTCTTCATTACCCTCCTCCTATGAACCCCCCTCCCCATACCCAACGCTCTAATCAACTTCAACCTCGGACTCCTATTCACCCTGGCTATACTTAGCCTAATCGCCCACTCCATCCTATGATCAGGATGAGCATCAAACTCAAGCTATGCCCTAATCGGAGCCCTACGAGCCGTCGCCCAAACAATTTCATACGAAGTTACCCTCACTATTATCCTACTATCAGTTCTACTAACAAGCGGCTCATTTAACCTTAACACACTCATTACAACGCAAGAACACCTATGACTTCTCCTACCATCATGACCCCTAGCCATAATATGATTCGCCTCTACACTAGCAGAAACAAACCGAACCCCCTTTGACCTCATAGAAGGCGAATCAGAATTAGTATCAGGCTTTAATATCGAATACGCTGCAGGTCCATTCGCCTTATTCTTCATAGCCGAATACACAAACATCATCATAATAAACGGCCTAACAACCACAATTTTCCTAGGCACATTCTACCCCACCCACTCTCCAGAACTATTCACAACATGTTTCACCATTAAAACACTACTCCTGACTTCCCTATTCCTATGAATCCGAGCAACACACCCCCGATTCCGTTACGATCAACTTATACACCTACTATGAAAAAACTTCCTCCCACTCACACTAGCACTACTCATATGATCCACCTCAACACCCATCGCAATCTCCAGCATTCCCCCTCAAACCTAGAAATATGTCTGACAAAAGAGTTACTTTGATAGAGTAAATAATAGAGGCCTCAACCCTCTTATTTCTAGGACTGCAGGCATCGAACCTACTCCTGAGAACCCAAACTTCTCCGTGCTACCCTATACACCCTATCCTAAAGTAAGGTCAGCTAATCAAGCTATCGGGCCCATACCCCGAAAATGTTGGTCATATCCTTCCCATACTAATCAACCCACTAGCCCAACTCATCATCTACACCACAATAATCACAGGCACACTTATCACAACACTAAGCTCACACTGATTTCTCGCCTGAACAGGCCTAGAAATAAACATACTAGCCTTTATTCCAATTCTAATAAAAAAAACAAACCTCCGCTCTACAGAAGCTGCTATCAAATACTTCCTAACACAAACCACCGCATCCATAATCCTCATAATAGCAATCATCTCCAACAACCTACTATCAGGATGTTGAACAACAACAAGCCACATCAACCAAACCCCATCCCTAATAATAACAACCGCCCTTGCCATAAAACTAGGAATAGCCCCGTTCCACTTCTGAGTCCCAGAAGTCACTCAAGGGACATCCTTAACTTCCGGCCTGCTCCTTCTTACATGACAAAAACTAGCCCCCATCTTAATCATATACCAAATTCACCCATCAATCAACACCCATACCCTCCTAATCCTCTCTACCCTATCCATCACGGTAGGTAGCTGAGGGGGTCTAAACCAAACACAATTACGCAAAATCCTAGGATACTCTTCAATCACTCACATAGGCTGAATAATAATAACATTAGTGTACAACCCAACTACTACAATTCTCTATTTAACCATATACATCACCCTAACAACCACCATATTCCTAATCCTTAACCTAAACACAAGCACCACAACCCTTATACTATCCCGCACCTGGAACAAATTAACCTACTTAGCACCACTAACAGCACTCACCCTCATATCCCTAGGAGGTTTACCCCCTCTAACCGGCTTCCTACCCAAGTGAATTATTATTCAAGAACTCACAATGAACAACAACTTCCTTATCCCTTCTATCATAACTATCATAACCCTACTTAACCTATATTTCTACATACGCCTAATCTATACCACCTCCCTAACACTACTCCCCACATCCAATAACACAAAAATAACATGACAACTCGAAAATACAAAACCCATACCCCTCATCCCCTCACTCACTATCATCTCTACCCTCTTACTACCAATCTCCCCCCTAGTCTTAACCACCCACTAGAAATTTAGGTTAAACAAGACCAAGAGCCTTCAAAGCCCTTAGTAAGTAAAAACACTTAATTTCTGAAACACATAAGGACTGCAAACACCTACTCTGCATCAATTGAACGCAAATCAACCACTTTAATTAAGCTAAGCCCTCACTAGATCAATGGGATTCAAACCCACAAAAACTTAGTTAACAGCTAAACACCCCAATCGACTGGCTTTGATCCACTTCTCCCGCCGCAGGAAAAAAAGGCGGGAGAAGCCCCGGCAGAAACTCTAAACTACTCCTTTGAATTTGCAATTCAACATGAAAATCACCTCGGGGCTGGTAAAAGGAGGACTAGACCTCCATCTTTAGGTTTACAGCCTAATACTTACTCAGCCATTTTACCACCTATGCTCATTAACCGTTGGCTCTTTTCAACAAACCACAAAGATATTGGGACCCTATACTTACTGTTTGGTGCATGAGCTGGAGTTATAGGTACAGCCCTGAGCCTTCTTATCCGAGCTGAACTAGGTCAACCCGGCAGCCTATTAGGAAACGACCACATCTACAACGTTATCGTAACGGCCCACGCATTCGTTATAATTTTCTTTACAGTCATACCTATTATGATTGGGGGTTTCGGGAATTGATTAGTACCCCTAATAATCGGCGCACCCGACATGGCATTTCCCCGCCTAAATAACATAAGCTTCTGACTCCTCCCTCCTTCTTTCCTGCTACTAATAGCATCAGCCATAGTAGAGGCTGGCGCTGGAACAGGTTGAACGGTATACCCCCCTTTAGCAGGAAACTTCTCCCACCCAGGAGCTTCCGTAGACCTAATCATCTTCTCCCTCCACCTGGCAGGTATTTCCTCTATCCTAGGGGCCATCAACTTTATTACCACTATCATCAACATAAAACCCCCCGCAATATCCCTATACCAAACCCCTTTATTTGTCTGATCAATCTTAATCACAGCAGTCCTTTTACTCCTCTCCCTACCAGTCTTAGCCGCTGGCATTACCATACTGCTAACAGATCGCAACCTCAATACTACCTTTTTTGACCCCGTTGGAGGAGGAGACCCTATCCTATACCAACACCTATTCTGATTCTTTGGCCACCCCGAAGTCTACATCCTCATTCTTCCTGGTTTCGGAGTAGTCTCCCACATTGTAGCCTATTACTCTGGAAAAAAAGAACCATTTGGGTACATGGGTATAGTTTGAGCTATGATATCAATCGGATTTTTAGGCTTCATTGTATGGGCCCACCACATGTTTACAGTTGGCATAGATGTAGACACACGAGCCTACTTCACCTCTGCCACTATAATCATTGCGATCCCAACTGGGGTTAAAGTTTTTAGCTGACTTGCTACGCTCCATGGAGGCAACATTAAATGATCCCCAGCAATACTTTGAGCCCTGGGCTTTATCTTCCTATTTACCGTAGGAGGCTTAACCGGCATTATCTTAGCAAACTCATCCCTAGATATCGTACTACACGACACATACTACGTTGTTGCCCACTTCCATTATGTTTTATCAATAGGAGCCGTATTTGCCATTATAGGGGGCCTTGTACACTGATTTCCTCTATTCTCAGGCTATACACTAAACCAAACTTGTGCTAAAGCTCACTTTATCGTTATATTCGTGGGCGTAAATTTAACCTTCTTTCCACAACACTTCCTTGGCCTATCCGGAATACCCCGACGCTACTCTGATTACCCCGATGCCTACACTACATGAAATATCCTATCGTCTATGGGCTCCTTTATCTCACTAGTAGCGGTAATTTTAATAATTTACATGATCTGAGAAGCCTTTGCTTCAAAACGTAAAGTACTACTAATCGAACAGCCCCTTACTAGTCTAGAGTGACTAAATGGCTGCCCCCCACCCTACCACACATTCGAAGAGCCAACCTATATCAAACTAAACGAAAAAGGAGAGAGTCGAACCCCCTAAAACTGGTTTCAAGCCAGTCTTATAGCCCCTATAACTTTTTCAACAAGATATTAGAAAAACCATTTCATAGCTTTGTCAAAGCTAAATCATAGGCCAAACCCTATATATCTTACATGGCCCACCCGGTTCAACTAAACCTGCAAGACGCCACATCCCCTGTTATAGAAGAACTAACCACCTTTCATGACCATGCTTTTATAGCTATACTATTAATCAGCTCCCTAGTACTATATGCCTTACTCTCAACACTCACAACAAAATTAACCAATACTAACATCACAGACGCCCAAGAAATAGAAACCATCTGAACTATCTTACCAGCAATTATCTTAATCTCAATCGCCCTCCCATCCCTACGCATTCTATACCTAACAGATGAGATCAACGACCCATCCTTCACCATCAAATCAATCGGACACCAATGGTACTGAACCTATGAATACACGGACTATGGGGGCCTAATTTTTAACTCCTACATATTACCCCCGCTATTCTTGAATCCGGGAGATCTTCGACTTCTAGAAGTTGACAATCGAGTAGTCCTCCCAATTGAAGCCCCTGTACGTATAATAATTACATCTCAAGACGTCTTACATTCATGAACTATTCCCACACTAGGCCTCAAAACAGATGCAGTGCCCGGACGCTTAAATCAAACTGTATTCACGGCCACGCGACCAGGCGTCTATTATGGACAATGCTCAGAAATCTGCGGCGCAAACCACAGCTTCATACCAATTGTTGCAGAGCTAATCCCGCTAAAAATCTTTGAAATAGGGCCTGTATTTACCCTATAAATAGCCCATTATTCCCTCCACCCTCAAAATACCCTACAAACCCACTGTACAGCTATCCTAGCATTAACCTTTTAAGTTAAAGATGGGGGACACGCCCTCTACAGTGAAATGCCCCAGTTAGACACATCGACATGATTTACTACTATTATGACGATGCTTCTTACACTATACCTTATCATGCAATTAAAGCTACTAAACATAAACCCCCGCCAACTGCCTCTTACAAAAAACCCTAACCTACAAACTCACAATATTCGCTGACAACCAAAATGAACGAAAATCTGTTTACCCAATTCTCAATCCCAACAATTCTAAATCAACCCGCCACAATCCCCATCATCCTATTCCCCACCCTACTAGTCCTAACCTCTAAACACCCTATTAATAATCGACTGACAACCATTCAACAAAACCTGATTCAATTAGCCCTAAAACAAATAATGATAGCTCATAATGCTAAAGGACTAACCTGGTCTCTAATACTAATATCTCTAATTACCTTTATCACTACAACAAACCTCTTAGGACTTCTGCCCCACTCGTTCACACCAACCACCCAACTCTCCATAAACCTAGCCATAGCGATCCCTCTATGAACAGGCACAGTGATCATAGGACTTCGCTTTAAAACCAAAAATTCCCTAGCCCACCTTCTACCACAAGGTACACCCACACCTCTCATTCCCATATTAGTGATAATCGAAACTGTCAGCCTACTTATCCAACCGGTAGCCCTGGCCGTACGACTAACTGCAAATATTACAGCTGGTCACCTACTAATACACCTAGTTGGAGACGCTGTATTAGCACTATCAACCACTAACTTCTCCTTAACCCTGCTAACTTCTATACTCCTAGCACTATTAACTATTCTAGAGATTGCAGTAGCCCTAATTCAAGCCTACATCTTCACACTCCTAATTAGCCTCTACCTACACAACAACACTTAATGACCCACCAAACCCATGCTTATCACATAGTTAAACCCAGTCCCTGACCACTGACAGGAGCTCTGTCAGCCTTCTTAATAACATCGGGCTTAATCATATGATTTCACTTCTACTCTACCACCTTACTAATACTAGGCCTACTAACCAATACACTAACCCTATATCAATGATGACGCGATATTGTACGAGAAAGCACGTACCAAGGCCACCACACAGCATCTGTCCAAAAAGGCCTTCGATGCGGAATAACACTATTCATTATCTCAGAAGTATTCTTCTTTATCGGCTTCTTCTGAGCATTTTACCACTCAAGCCTCGCCCCAACACCCTGCTTAGGAGGCCACTGACCACCAACAGGCATTACCCCACTAAACCCCCTAGAGGTGCCCCTCCTAAACACCTCTGTACTACTCGCATCCGGAGTTACAATCACCTGAGCCCATCACAGCCTCATAAACAACGATCGAAAACAAACAATCCAAGCCCTGTCCATCACAATCCTACTAGGCACTTATTTCACCCTGCTACAAATCTCAGAATACTTTGAAGCGCCATTCACCATCTCTGATGGTATTTACGGTTCAACATTCTTCATTACCACAGGCTTCCACGGGCTCCACGTCATTATTGGATCCACATTCCTCTTTATTTGCCTCATCCGTCAACTACTATACCACTTCACATCAAACCACCATTTCGGCTTCGAAGCTGCCGCCTGATATTGACACTTTGTAGACGTTGTCTGACTACTCCTCTATATTTCTATCTATTGATGAGGATCCTACTCTTTTAGTATAACCAGTACAGTTGACTTCCAATCAACCAGCTTTGACAACATTCAAAAAAGAGTAATTAACCTAGTACTAGCCTTAACAATCAACACCCTATTAACCACACTACTGATAATCATCATATTCTGATTACCCCAACTTAACTCCTATGCAGAAAAAACTAGCCCCTACGAATGCGGATTTGACCCCTTAAACCCCGCTCGTACTCCGTTCTCAATAAAGTTTTTCCTAATCGCCATTACCTTCCTACTATTCGACATAGAAATTGCCCTACTACTATCCCTACCATGAGCCATTCAAACAACAAACCTCCCAATAATAATCAAATCAACCATCGCTTTCATTATTATCCTAATCCTCAGCCTAACCTACGAATGAACTCAAAAGGGGTTAGATTGAGTCGAATTGGTAAGTAGTTTAAATAAAACAAATGATTTCGACTCATTAGATTATGATAATCATACTAACCAAATGACCCCTACCTACATAAATATTATATTAGCATTTACCATCTCTCTTCTAGGCATATTAACCTACCGCTCACACCTAATAGCTTCTCTCCTCTGCCTAGAAGGAATGATAATATCACTCTTTATCATAACCACCCTTATTGCCTTAAACACACACTCTCCCCTAATTAATATTATACCAATCATCTTACTAGTATTCGCCGCTTGTGAAGCAGCAGTAGGTCTTGCCTTACTAGTCTCAATTTCCAACACATACGGACTAGACTACATTCACAACCTGAACCTGCTTCAATGCTAAAAGTAATTATCCCCACAACCATACTACTACCTATAACATGACTCTCCAAAAATGATATAATCTGAATCAACCTGACTGTACACAGCCTAACCATTAGCCTCATTCCCTTGCTATTCTTCAACCAAACCAATACCAACCTCCTCAACCACTCAACCTACCTATCCTCTGACCCACTAACAACACCTCTCCTAACGCTAACTATCTGACTCCTACCTCTCATAATCATAGCAAGCCAATATCACCTATGCAACGAACCTCCCTCACAAAAGAAACTCTTTCTCTCCATAATAATTCTTCTACAAATCACCCTAATTCTAACATTCATAACCACAGAACTAATTATATTTTACATCCTATTTGAAACCACCCTCATTCCTACTCTAATTATCATTACTAAATGAGGCAACCAAGCAGAACGTCTTAATGCAAGTACATATTTTCTATTCTACACACTAGCCGGCTCCCTGCCCCTACTCATCATACTAAGCCACACCTATAACAACACAGGCTCACTAAACATTACACTACTAACGCTCACAAACCGAAAACTAACAACCACCTGATCCCACGGCTTTACCTGACTAGCATGCATAATAGCCTTCATGACAAAAATACCCCTATATGGCTTACACCTATGACTTCCCAAAGCCCATGTTGAAGCTCCCATTGCAGGATCAATAGTTCTTGCCGCAGTACTCCTAAAACTAGGTGGCTACGGCATAATACGACTCACCCCTATCCTTGACCCTCTGACAGAATACATAGCCTATCCATTCCTCATACTATCCCTATGAGGCATAATCATAACAAGTCTAACATGCCTCCGACAAACAGATCTAAAATCACTCATCGCATACTCCTCCGTAAGCCACATGGCTCTTGTAATCGTAGCCTCCCTCATCCAAACCCCCTGAAGCTTCTCTGGCGCAACCATCCTTATAATTGCCCATGGACTCACCTCTTCCATATATTTCTGCTTAGCTAACTCAAACTATGAACGCACCCACAGCCGCATCATACTTCTATCTCGAGGACTTCAAATCCTACTTCCACTAGCAGCTTTCTGATGGCTCACAGCAAGCCTTACCAATCTCGCCCTACCCCCCACCATCAACCTACTGGGCGAACTCTTCGCAATCACAACCTCATTCTCCTGATCCCATATTACCATCATACTAACAGGACTTAATATACTAATCACAGCCCTCTACTCCCTCCACATATTCATCACAATACAACGAGGAGCACTTACGCATCACATAATTAACATAAAACCCCCCTTCACACGAGAAAATACACTAATACTCATACACCTCGCCCCAATTATTCTTCTATCTTTCAACCCCAACATCATCCTAGGGTTCACTTCCTGTAGATATAGTTTAACTAAAACATTAGATTGTGAATCTAACTACAGAGGCTCACCACCCCTTATTTACCGAGAAAACCCATAAGGACTGCTAATCCACATCTCCGTACTTAAAACTACGGTTTTCTCAACTTTTAAAGGATAACAGCCATCCGTTGACCTTAGGAGTCAAAAACATTGGTGCAACTCCAAATAAAAGTAGTAATCATGTGCACCTCCATCATAATAACAACCCTTACCTCCCTAACTCTTCCAGTTTTTGCTTCCCTCATCAGTCCTAATAAAAAACGCTCATACCCAAACTACGTAAAAATAACCGTAATATATGCCTTCATCACCAGCCTCATCCCAACAACCCTATTCATCTTTCTAAACCAAGAAACAACCATTTGAAGCTGACATTGAGTAGTGACTCAAACATTAAGCCTAACACTAAGCTTTAAACTAGATTACTTCTCCATAATATTCATTCCAATTGCACTATTCATCACCTGATCTATTATAGAATTCTCACTATGGTACATAAACTCAGACCCAAGCATCAACCAATTCTTCAAATACCTTCTCATTTTCCTTATCACCATACTAATTCTAGTTACTGCTAACAACCTCTTCCAGTTCTTTATCGGCTGGGAGGGCGTGGGGATTATATCATTCCTCTTAATTAGCTGGTGGCACGCTCGAGCAGATGCTAACACAGCAGCCATCCAGGCAATCCTATACAACCGCATCGGCGACATTGGTCTCATCCTAGCTATAGCATGATTCCTCCTACATTGCAACTCATGGGACTTTCAACAAATACTAACCCTAAACTCCAACCCAAGCTCCCTCCCACTAATAGGCCTCCTCCTAGCAGCAGCAGGAAAATCAGCTCAATTTGGCCTCCACCCCTGACTACCCTCTGCCATAGAAGGCCCGACTCCAGTCTCAGCTCTACTTCACTCCAGCACCATAGTCGTCGCCGGGGTGTTCCTACTCATTCGCTTCCACCCTCTAATAGAAACCAATATACTAATTCAAAGTCTCACACTATGCCTAGGAGCTATCACCACCCTCTTTATAGCCATCTGTGCCCTCGCACAAAATGATATTAAAAAAATTGTAGCCTTCTCCACCTCAAGCCAACTAGGCCTAATAATGGTTACCATTGGCATCAACCAACCACACCTAGCATTCCTACACATCTGCACCCATGCCTTCTTTAAAGCCATACTTTTTATATGCTCCGGATCCATCATCCACAACCTAAGCAACGAACAAGACATTCGAAAAATAGGAGGCCTATTTAAAACAATACCCCTCACCTCAACTTCCCTAACCATTGGCAGCCTGGCACTCACAGGAATACCCTTCCTCACAGGCTTCTACTCCAAAGACCTCATCATCGAAGCCACAAACACATCGTATACCAACGCCTGAGCCCTATTTATTACTCTCATCGCCACCTCCCTAACAAGCGCCTATACTACTCGAACCATTCTCCTCACCCTAACAGGACAACCCCGCTTCCCAGCCCTAACAAGCATTAACGAAAACAACCCCGCCCTACTAAACCCAATTAAACGCCTCACAATAGGCAGCATAATCACAGGATTTCTTATCACCAATAGCATCCCCCCCACCACACCCCTCCAACCAACAATACCCCTCTACTTAAAACTCTCAGCCCTATGCGCAACCGCCCTAGGCTTCCTAGCAGCTCTAGACCTCACTCTAATAACAAACAAACTAAAAATAAAAAACCCATCACAAATATTCAAATTCTCCAGCATACTAGGATACTTCCCCACCACAATTCACCGCATAGTCCCCTATCAAAATCTACTTATAAGCCAAAACTTAGCTCTCCTCCTATTAGACTTAACATGACTAGAAAAATCCATACCCAAAATAATCTCACAAGCACACACCACCGCTTCCATAACCGTAACCCCCCAAAAAGGCATAATCAAACTCTATTCCCTTTCCTTCCTCATCCCCCTTACTCTAGCCCTACTCTTAATAATATAACCTATTGCCCCGAATAATCTCAATCACAACGTACACACCAACAAACAGCGTCCAACCAGCAACCACCACTAATCAACGCCCATAATCATATAAGGCACCCGCACCAATAGAATCACCTCGAATAAGCCCCGACCCCTCCTCCTCAAAAATCACCCAATCACCAGTATCACTAAAACCGACCACCACTACTACTGCCTCATCTAAACTTAAAACCCATAGAACCAATACCACCATCCATCATCAACCCTACTAAAAGACCCCCTAAAACCTCAAACCCCGAACCTCATGTCTCAGGGTATTCTTCAATAGCTATTGCTGTAGTATAACCAAAAACAACTATCATACCTCCCAGATAAACCAAAAACATCATTAAACCCATATAAACCCCCCCACAATTCAAAACAATCACACAACCAACCACACCACTAACAATTAACGCTAAACCCCCATAAATAGGAGAAGGCTTGGAAGAAAAACCCACAAACCCCATAACTAACAGTACACTCAATGTAAACAGAACATACATCATCGCTTCCATATGGACTCCAACCATAACTAATGATATGAAAAACCATCGTTGTATTTCAACTATAAAAGCACCAATGACTCCAATACGTAAATCCAACCCAATCATAAAAATAATTAACCACTCCCTCATTGACTTACCCACCCCGCCTAACCTCTCCATGTGATGAAACTTCGGCTCACTCCTTGCAGCCTGCCTAACTCTACAAATCATCACAGGCTTATTCTTAGCAATACACTACTCACCAGACACCTCCTCTGCCTTCTCCTCAATTGCACACATTACCCGAGATGTCAACTACGGCTGGACCACTCGCTACCTCCACGCCAATGGTGCCTCTGCACTCTTCATCTGCCTTTTCCTACACATAGGCCGAGGCCTCTACTACGGCTCATACCTTCTTCAAGAAACCTGAAACATCGGGATTATACTCCTTCTTATAACAATGACAACGGCTTTCATGGGCTACGTTCTCCCATGAGGCCAAATATCATTCTGGGGGGCAACCGTAATCACAAACTTACTGTCAGCAATCCCCTATATCGGAACTAATATCGTCCAATGAATCTGAGGTGGATACGCCATTGGCAGCCCTACTCTCACACGATTCTTCACCCTGCACTTCATCCTACCCTTCATCATCGTCGCCCTCACAGCCGTACACCTACTTTTCCTACACGAAACAGGATCAAACAACCCCTGCGGAATTTCCTCCGACTCGGATAAAATCACCTTTCACCCCTACTACACAATCAAAGACATCCTAGGCCTAATCCTCCTTCTCTTTGCCCTAGCAACACTAACACTATTCTTACCCAATCTCCTAAACGACCCAAACAACTATATTCCAGCTGACCCACTAAATACCCCCCCCACACATCAAGCCGGAATGATACTTCCTATTCGCATACACAATCCTGCGATCTGTCCCCAACAAATTAGGGGGTGTGTTAGCACTCTTCCTATCAATCTTCATCCTAGCAACCATCCCCATACTCCACAAATCCAAACAACAAAGCATAATATTTCGCCCACTCAGCCAATTCCTATTCTGACTCCTAGTCACGACCCTACTAACCCTCACCTGAATTGGAAGCGAACCAATAACCCAACCCCTTATCACCATCGGCCAAGTAGCATCCATAATATACTTCACAACAATTCTAATCCTAATACCACTAGCCTCCCTAATCGAAAACAACCTACTCAAGTGAACTTGCCCTCGTAGTATAAACTAATACACTGGCCTTGTAAACCAGAAATGAAACATTCTTCCTAGGGCAATCAGAAAGAAAGTATCCAACTCCACCACCAGCACCCAAAGCTGGTATTCTAATTTAAACTACTTTCTGTATTCTTATGTTGTATGGTCTCCACAGCACAACTCAGTACAACCCACTCATTATATTATTATGTAATTCGTGCATTACTGCTAGTCACCATGTATATTATATAGTACTATATATGCTTGACTGTACATAAAACATATTATTACATATCAACTTAACATTCTCGAAAAGCATGCTTACAAGCAAGAACCCTCCTAGGAACCATCAACAGTAGTACATAGCGTGACCTACTCCAAATTAAATCACCTTCCCTACGAATATTGACCACACCAGTCCATGCCAGTCGTCCATAGTACATTAAATCGTTCATCGTACATAGCACATACCTATTAAATAATCCTCCTCACTACGGATGCCCCCCCTCACTTAGGAATCCCTTGCTCACCATCCTCCGTGAAACCAACATCCCGCACAAGAGTACTACTCTCCTCGCTCCGGGCCCATAACTCGTGGGGGTAGCTATACCTGAACTGTATCCGGCATCTGGTTCTTACCTCAGGGCCATAACAACCAAGATCGCCCACACGTTCCCCTTAAATAAGACATCTCGATGGATCACGGGTCTATCACCCTATTAACCAGTCACGGGAGCTTTCCATGCATTTGGTATCTTTTATCTCTGGTCCGCACGCAACCCCATTGCAGAATGCTGACTCCCACCACATCCCGTCCTGAATGCGCCTGTCTTTGATTCCTAGTACAATACAGCTATTGATCGCACCTACGTTCAATATTCTAGCTCCCCGCAGACCTTAAGCAAGGTGTTATTTAATTCATGCTTGTAGGACATACTAATAATTACCCTGGTAACACCACACCACATAACCATGGCAATATCTCATCAAACCCCCCCACCCCCCATCTCCAATCTTCACCCAAAACCCACTCTTGCCAAACCCCAAAAACAAAAGTCTTAATATATCCGATCGGAGCCTATATTTTCATCTTTTAGGTTTGCACAACTCCAACTGCCATTCCCTCAACTAACAAATATTTACTTCACTAAACACTCTTAACACTAACCCTCATCAAACTCCCACCACACAACCCGAAAGAAATTACCCCACAATTATGCCAACACCCCCGTTTATGTAGCTTAACCACCCAAAGCAAGACACTGAAAATGCCTAGACGGGTTTGCACACCCCATAAACAAATAGGCTTGGTCCTGGCCTTTCTATTGGCTTTTAGCAAGACTACACATGCAAGCATCCCCGCTCCAGTGAAGACGCCCTACAAACCATTATGACGAAGAGGAGCAAGCATCAAGCACGCACACGCAGCTCAAAACGCTTTGCCTAGCCACACCCCCACGGGAGACAGCAGTGATAAACATTTAGCAATGAACGAAAGTTTAACTAAGCCATGCTATATTTAGGGTTGGTCAATCTCGTGCCAGCCACCGCGGTCACACGATTGACCCTAGCTAATAGAGATCGGCGTAGAGGGTGTTTAAGATCTGGCACAATAAAGCTAAACTCCATCTAAACTGTAAAACCCTAGCTGATGTAAAATAAACTACGAAAGTGGCTTTAAAGCTTCTGAACACACAATAGCCAGGACCCAAACTGGGATTAGACACCCCACTATGCTTGGCCCTAAACCTCAGTAGTTAAACAACAAAACTACTCGCCAGAATACTACGAGCAACGGCTTAAAACTCAAAGGACTTGACGGTGCTTTACATCCCCCTAGAGGAGCCTGTTTCATAATCGATAAACCCCGATCTACCCCACCCTCTCTTGCTCAGCCTATATACCGCCATCTTCAGCAAACCCTGATAAAGGTTACAAAGTGAGCGCAAACGCCTCCCCGCAAAAACGTTAGGTCAAGGTGTAGCCCATGAGACGGTAAAAAATGGGCTACATTTTCTATATCAGAAAACTCCACGAAAACTCTTATGAAATTTGAGAGTCCAAGGAGGATTTAGCAGTAAATTAAGAATAGAGTGCTTAATTGAACGAGGCCATAAAGCGCGCACACACCGCCCGTCACTCCCCTCAAATATATTTAAGGAGCATCTTAACTAAACACCCCAGTATCTATATAGAGGGGATAAGTCGTAACATGGTAAGTGTACTGGAAGGTGCACTTGGATAAATCAAGGTATAGCTTAATATAAAGCACCTGGCTTACACCCAGAAAATCTCAACATCACTTGATTACCTTGAGCCAATACTAGCCCCAAGCATAATCAACACTAATAACAAACCAACACACACACACTAAACCATTTACCTATACAAAGTATAGGCGATAGAAATTTTAATCTGGCGCTATAGATATAGTACCGCAAGGGAAAGATAGATAAACCACCTAAGCACAAAACAGCAAGGACTAGCCCCTGTACCTTTCGCATAATGGATTAGCTAGAAACAATTTTACGAAGAGAACTATAAGCCAAATTCCCCGAAACCAGACGAGCTACCCAAAAACAGCTAAAAGAGCGCACCCATCTATGTAGCAAAATAGTGGGAAGATTTCTGGGTAGGGGTGACAAGCCTACCGAGCCTGGTGATAGCTGGTTATCCAAGACAGAATCTTAGTTCAACCTTAAGCTTACCCACAGAACTTCCTAATCCCCCTGTAAGCTTAATTGTCAGTCTAAAGAGGGACAGCTCTTTAGACACTAGGAAAAAACCTTACGGAGAGAGTAAAACCCCTTAACTGCCATAGTTGGCTTAAAAGCAGCCATCAATTAAGAAAGCGTTCAAGCTCAACATTAACGATCTCAAAATACCAAACACATAACTGAACTCCTCACACCACATTGGATTAATCTATCACCATATAGAAGCAATAATGCTAGTATAAGTAACATGAATACTTTCTCCACTGCATAAGCCTAAATCGGACCGAAAGCCTCACCGACACTTAACAGCCAGGCACAGCAAACACAAACAAGCCCATGCTACCTTCACTGTTAACCCAACACTGGCATGCCTCAAGGAAAGGTTAAAAAAAGTAAAAGGAACTCGGCAAACTCAAACCCCGCCTGTTTACCAAAAACATCACCTCTAGCATTACTAGTATTAGAGGCACTGCCTGCCCGGTGACACACGTTTAACGGCCGCGGTACCCTGACCGTGCAAAGGTAGCATAATCACTTGTTCTTTAAATAGGGACTCGCATGAAAGGCACCACGAGGGTTTAACTGTCTCTTACTTTCAACCAGTGAAATTGACCTGCCCGTGAAGAGACGGGCATAAAACAATAAGACGAGAAGACCCTATGGAGCTTTAATTTATTAATACAATCAAAAACCTCACAAACCCACGGACCTCTAAACTACTACACCTGTATTAAAAATTTTGGTTGGGGCGACCTCGGAGCATAACAAAACCTCCGAACAATACATGCCAAGACCACACAAGTCAAAGCGAACTAACCCATAATTGATCCAATAATTTGATCAACGGAACAAGTTACCCTAGGGATAACAGCGCAATTCTATTCTAGAGTCCATATCGACAATAGAGCTTACGACCTCGATGTTGGATCAGGACATCCTAATGGTGCAGCAGCTATCAAGGGTTCGTTTGTTCAACGATTAAAGTCCTACGTGATCTGAGTTCAGACCGGAGCAATCCAGGTCGGTTTCTATCTATTGTGTATTTCTCCCTGTACGAAAGGACAAGAGAAATAAGGCCCACTTCACCAAAGCGCCTTCATTACATAAATGACCTAATCTCAATTTAACAAAATACCACATACTCTACCCGAAAACAGGGTTTGTTAAGATGGCAGAGCCCGGTAATTGCATAAAACTTAAAACTTTACAACCAGAGGTTCAACCCCTCTTCTTAACACCATGACCACAGTAAACCTCCTACTTCTAATTATACCCACACTAGCCGCCATAGCATTCCTCACACTCATTGAACGAAAGTTACTAGGCTACATACAACTACGAAAAGGACCCAATGTTGTAGGTCCATACGGACTACTACAACCATTCGCTGATGCAGTAAAACTTTTCGCTAAAGAACCCCTAAAACCCTCAACATCTACCACCACCCTCTATATTATCGCACCCGCTTTAGCCTTCTTCATTACCCTCCTCCTATGAACCCCCCTCCCCATACCCAACGCTCTAATCAACTTCAACCTCGGACTCCTATTCACCCTGGCTATACTTAGCCTAATCGCCCACTCCATCCTATGATCAGGATGAGCATCAAACTCAAGCTATGCCCTAATCGGAGCCCTACGAGCCGTCGCCCAAACAATTTCATACGAAGTTACCCTCACTATTATCCTACTATCAGTTCTACTAACAAGCGGCTCATTTAACCTTAACACACTCATTACAACGCAAGAACACCTATGACTTCTCCTACCATCATGACCCCTAGCCATAATATGATTCGCCTCTACACTAGCAGAAAACAAACCGAACCCCCTTTGACCTCATAGAAGGCGATCAGAAATTAGTATCAGGCTTTTAATATCGAATTACGCTGCAGGGTCCATTCGCCTTATTCTTCATAGCCGAATACACAAACATCATCATAAATAAACGGCCTAACAACCACAATTTTTCCTAGGCACATTCTACCCACCCACTCTCCAGAAACTATTCACAACAATGTTTCACCATTAAAACACTACTCCTGACTTCCCTATTCCTATGAATCCGAGCAACACACCCCCGATTCCGTTTACGATCAACTTATTACACCTACTATGAAAAAACTTCCTCCCACTCACACTAGCCACTACTCATATGATCCACCTCAACACCCATCGCAATCTCCAGCATTCCCCCTCAAACCTAGAAATATGTCTGACAAAAGAGTTACTTTGATAGAGTAAATAATAGAGGCCTCAACCCTCTTATTTCTAGGACTGCAGGGCATCGAACCTACTCCTGAGAACCCAAACTTCTCCGTGCTACCCTATACACCCTATCCTAAAGTAAGGTCAGCTAATCAAAGCTATCGGGCCCATACCCCGAAAATGTTGGTCATATCCTTCCCATACTAATCAACCCACTAGCCCAACTCATCATCTACACCACAATAATCACAGGCACACTTATCACAACACTAAGCTCACACTGATTTCTCGCCTGAACAGGCCTAGAAATAAAACATACTAGCCTTTATTCCAATTCTAATAAAAAAAACAAACCTCCGCTCTACAGAAGCTGCTATCAAATACTTCCTAACACAAACCACCGCATCCATAATCCTCATAATAGCAATCATCTCCAACAACCTACTATCAGGATGTTGAACAACAACAAGCCACATCAACCAAACCCCATCCCTAATAATAACAACCGCCCTTGCCATAAAACTAGGAATAGCCCCGTTCCACTTCTGAAGTCCCAGAAGTCACTCAAGGGACATCCTTAACTTCCGGCCTGCTCCTTCTTACATGACAAAAACTAGCCCCCATCTTAATCATATACCAAATTCACCCATCAATCAACACCCATACCCTCCTAATCCTCTCTACCCTATCCATCACGGTAGGTAGCTGAGGGGGTCTAAACCAAACACAATTACGCAAAAATCCTAGGATACTCTTCAATCACTCACATAGGCTGAATAATAATAACATTAGTGTACAACCCAACTACTACAATTCTCTATTTAACCATATACATCACCCCTAACAACCACCATATTCCTAATCCTTAACCTAAACACAAGCACCACAACCCTTATACTATCCCGCACCTGGAACAAATTAACCTACTTAGCACCACTAACAGCACTCACCCCTCATATCCCTAGGAGGTTTACCCCCTCTAACCGGCTTCCTACCCAAGTGAATTATTATTCAAGAACTCACAATGAACAACAACTTCCTTATCCTTCTATCATAACTATCATAAACCCTACTTAACCTATATTTCTACATACGCCTAATCTATACCACCTCCCTAACACTACTCCCCACATCAATAACACAAAAAATAACATGACAACTCGAAAATACAAAACCCATACCCCTCATCCCCTCACTCACTATCATCTCTACCCTCTTACTACCAATCTCCCCCCCTAGTCTTAACCACCCACTAGAAATTTAGGTTAAACAAGACCAAGAGCCTTCAAAGCCCTTAGTAAGTAAAAAACACTTAATTTCTGAAACACATAAGGACTGCAAAACACCTACTCTGCATCAATTGAACGCAAATCAACCACTTTAATTAAGCTAAGCCCTCACTAGATCAATGGGATTCAAACCCACAAAAAACTTAGTTAACAGCTAAACACCCCAATCGACTGGCTTTGATCCACTTCTCCCGCCGCAGGAAAAAAAGGCGGGAGAAAGCCCCGGCAGAAACTCTAAAACTACTCCTTTGAATTTGCAATTCAACATGAAAATCACCTCGGGGGCTGGTAAAAGGAGGACTAGACCTCCATCTTTAGGTTTACAGCCTAATACTTACTCAGCCATTTTACCACCTATGCTCATTAACCGTTGGCTCTTTTCAACAAACCACAAAGATATTGGGACCCCTATACTTACTGTTTGGTGCATGAGCTGGAGTTATAGGTACAGCCCTGAGCCTTCTTATCCGAGCTGAACTAGGGTCAACCCGGGCAGCCTATTAGGAAACGACCACATCTACAAACGTTATCGTAACGGCCCACGCATTCGTTATAATTTTCTTTACAGTCCATACCTATTATGATTGGGGGTTTTCGGGAATTGATTAGTACCCCTAATAATCGGCGCACCCGACATGGCATTTCCCCGCCTAAATAACATAAGCTTCTGACTCCTCCCTCCTTCTTTCCTGCTACTAATAGCATCAGCCCATAGTAGAGGCTGGCGCCTGGAACAGGTTGAACGGTATACCCCCCTTTAGCAGGAAACTTCTCCCACCCAGGAGCTTCCGTAGACCTAATCATCTTCTCCCTCCACCTGGCAGGTATTTCCTCTATCCTAGGGGCCATCAACTTTATTACCACTATCATCAAACATAAAACCCCCCGCAATATCCCTATACCAAACCCCTTTATTTGTCTGATCAATCTTAATCACAGCAGTCCTTTTACTCCTCTCCCTACCAGTCTTAGCCGCTGGCATTACCATACTGCTAACAGATCGCAACCTCAATACTACCTTTTTTTGACCCCGTTTGGAGGAGGAGACCCCTATTCCTATACCAACACCTATTCTGATTCTTTTGGCCACCCCGAAGTCTACATCCTCATTCTTCCTGGTTTCGGAGTAGGTCTCCCCACATTGTAGCCTATTACTCTGGAAAAAAAAGAACCATTTGGGTACATGGGTATAGTTTTGAGCTATGATATCAAATCGGATTTTTAGGCTTCATTTGTATGGGCCCACCACATGTTTACAGTTGGCATAGATGTAGACACACGAGCCTACTTCACCTCTGCCACTATAATCATTGCGATCCCAACTGGGGTTAAAGTTTTTAGCTGACTTGCTACGCTCCATGGAGGCAACATTAAATGATCCCCAGCAATACTTTGAGCCCTGGGCTTTATCTTCCTATTTACCGTAGGAGGCTTAACCGGCATTATCTTAGCAAACTCATCCCTAGATATCGTACTACACGACCACATACTACGTTGTTGCCCACTTCCATTATGTTTTATCAATAGGAGCCGTATTTGCCATTATAGGGGGCCTTGTACACTGATTTCCTCTATTCTCAGGCTATACACTAAACCAAACCTTGTGCTAAAGCTCACTTTTATCGTTATATTCGTGGGGCGTAAATTTAACCTTCTTTCCACAACACTTCCTTGGCCCTATCCGGAATACCCCGACGCTACTCTGATTACCCCGATGCCTACACTACATGAAATATCCTATCGTCTATGGGCTCCTTTATCTCACTAGTAGCGGTAATTTTAATAATTTACATGATCTGAGAAGCCTTTGCTTCAAAAACGTAAAGTACTACTAATCGAACAGCCCCTTACTAGTCTAGAGTGACTAAATGGCTGCCCCCCACCCTACCACACATTCGAAGAGCCAACCTATATCAAACTAAACGAAAAAGGAGAGAGTCGAACCCCCTAAAAACTGGTTTCAAGCCAGTCTTATAGCCCCTATAACTTTTTCAACAAGATATTAGAAAAACCATTTCATAGCTTTGTCAAAGCTAAATCATAGGCCAAACCCTATATATCTTACATGGCCCACCCGGTTCAACTAAACCTGCAAGACGCCACATCCCCTGTTATAGAAGAAACTAACCACCTTTCATGACCATGCTTTTATAGCTATACTATTAATCAGCTCCCTAGTACTATATGCCTTACTCTCAACACTCACAACAAAAATTAAACCAATACTAACATCACAGACGCCCAAGAAATAGAAAACCATCTGAACTATCTTACCAGCAATTATCTTAATCTCAATCGCCCTCCCATCCCTACGCATTCTATACCTAACAGATGAGATCAACGACCCATCCTTCACCATCAAAATCAATCGGACACCAATGGTACTGAAACCTATGAATACACGGACTATGGGGGCCTAATTTTTTAACTCCTACATATTACCCCCGCTATTCTTGAATCCGGGAGATCTTCGACTTCTAGAAGTTTGACCAATCGAGTAGTCCTCCCAATTGAAAGGCCCCTGTACGTATAATAATTACATCTCAAGACGTCTTACATTCATTGAAACTATTCCCACACTAGGCCTCAAAACAGATGCAGTGCCCGGACGCTTAAATTCAAACTGTATTCACGGGCCACGCGACCAGGCGTCTATTATGGACAATGCTCAGAAATCTGCGGCGCAAAACCACAGCTTCATACCAATTGTTGCAGAGCTAATCCCGCTAAAAATCTTTGAAATAGGGCCTGTATTTACCCTATAAATAGCCCATTATTTCCCTCCCACCCTCAAAATACCCTACAAACCCCACTGTACAGCTATCCTAGCATTAACCTTTTAAGTTAAAGATGGGGGACACGCCCTCTACAGTGAAATGCCCCAGTTAGACACAATCGACATGATTTACTACTATTATGGACGATGCTTCTTACACTATACCTTATCAATGCAATTTAAAGCTACTAAACATAAACCCCCCGCCAACTGCCTCTTACAAAAAACCCTAACCTACAAACTCACAATATTCGCTGACAACCAAAATGAAACGAAAAATCTGTTTACCCAATTCTCAATCCCCAAACAATTCTAAATCAACCCGCCACAATCCCCCATCATCCTATTCCCCACCCTACTAGTCCTAACCTCTAAACACCCTATTAATAATCGACTGACAACCATTCAAACAAAACCTGATTCAATTAGCCCTAAAAACAAAATAATGATAGCTCATAATGCTAAAGGACTAACCTGGTCTCTAATACTAATATCTCTAATTACCTTTATCACTACAACAAACCTCTTAGGACTTCTGCCCACTCGTTCACACCAACCACCCAACTCTCCATAAACCTAGCCATAGCGATTCCCTCTATGAACAGGCACAGTGATCATAGGACTTCGCTTTAAAACCAAAAATTCCCTAGCCCACCTTCTACCACAAGGTACACCCACACCCTCTCATTCCCATATTAGTGATAATCGAAACTGTCAGCCTACTTATCCAACCGGTAGCCCTGGCCGTACGACTAACTGCAAAATATTACAGCTGGTCACCTACTAATACACCTAGTTGGAGACGCTGTATTAGCACTATCAACCACTAACTTCTCCTTAACCCTGCTAACTTCTATACTCCTAGCACTATTAACTATTCTAGAGATTGCAGTAGCCCTAATTCAAGCCTACATCTTCACACTCCTAATTAGCCTCTACCTACACAACAACACTTAATGACCCACCAAAACCCATGCTTATCACATAGTTAAACCCCAGTCCCTGACCAACTGACAGGAGCTCTGTCAGCCTTCTTAATAACATCGGGCTTAATCATATGATTTCACTTCTACTCTACCACCTTACTAATACTAGGGCCTACTAACCAATACACTAACCCTATATCAATGATGGACGCGATATTGTACGAGAAAGCACGTACCAAGGCCACCACACAGCAATCTGTCCAAAAAGGCCTTCGATGCGGAATAACACTATTCATTATCTCAGAAGTATTCTTCTTTATCGGCTTCTTCTGAGCATTTTTACCACTCAAGCCTCGCCCCAACACCCTGCTTAGGAGGCCACTGACCACCAACAGGCATTACCCCACTAAACCCCCTAGAGGTGCCCCTCCTAAAACACCTCTGTACTACTCGCATCCGGAGTTACAATCACCTGAGCCCATCACAGCCTCATAAACAACGATCGAAAACAAAACAATCCAAGCCCTGGTCCATCACAATCCTACTAGGCACTTATTTCACCCTGCTACAAATCTCAGAATACTTTGAAGCGCCATTCACCATCTCTGATGGTATTTTACGGTTCAACATTCTTCATTACCACAGGCTTCCACGGGCTCCACGTCATTATTGGATCCACATTCCTCTTTATTTGCCTCATCCGGTCAACTACTATACCACTTCACATCAAACCACCATTTCGGCTTCGAAGCTGCCGCCTGATTATTGACACTTTGTAGACGTTGTCTGACTACTCCTCTATATTTCTATCTATTGATGAGGATCCTACTCTTTTAGTATAACCAGTACAGTTGACTTCCAATCAACCAGCTTTGACAACATTCAAAAAAGAGTAATTAACCTAGTAACTAGCCTTAACAATCAACACCCTATTAACCACACTACTGATAATCATCATATTCTGATTACCCCAACTTAACTCCTATGCAGAAAAAAACTAGGCCCCTACGAATGCGGAATTTGACCCTTAAACCCCGCCTCGTACTCCGTTCTCAATAAAGTTTTTCCTAATCGCCATTACCTTCCTACTATTCGACATAGAAAATTGCCCTACTACTATCCCTACCATGAGCCATTCAAACAACAAACCTCCCAATAATAATCAAATCAACCATCGCTTTCATTATTATCCTAATCCTCAGCCTAACCTACGAATGAACTCAAAAGGGGTTTAGATTGAGTCGAATTGGTAAGTAGTTTAAATAAAACAAAATGATTTCGACTCATTAGATTATGATAATCATACTAACCAAATGACCCCTACCTACATAAATATTATATTAGCATTTTACCATCTCTCTTCTAGGCATATTAACCTACCGCTCACACCTAATAGCTTCTCTCCTCTGCCTAGAAGGAATGATAATATCACTCTTTATCATAACCACCCTTATTGCCTTAAACACACACTCTCCCTAATTAATATTATACCAATCATCTTACTAGTATTCGCCCGCTTGTGAAGCAGCAGTAGGTCTTGCCTTACTAGTCTCAATTTCCAACACATACGGACTAGACTACATTCACAACCTGAACCTGCTTCAATGCTAAAAGTAATTATCCCCACAACCATACTACTACCTATAACATGACTCTCCAAAAATGATATAATCTGAATCAACCTGACTGTACACAGGCCTAACCATTAGCCTCATTCCCTTGCTATTCTTCAACCAAACCAATACCAACCTCCTCAAACCCACTCAACCTACCTATCCTCCTGACCCACTAACAACACCTCTCCTAACGCTTAACCTATCTGACTCCTACCTCTCATAATCATAGCAAGCCAATATCACCTATGCAACGAACCTCCCTCACAAAAAGAAACTCTTTCTCTCCATAATAATTCTTCTACAAATCACCCTAATTCTAACATTCATAACCACAGAACTAATTATATTTTACATCCTATTTGAAACCACCCTCATTCCTACTCTAATTATCATTACTAAATGAGGCAACCAAGCAGAACGTCTTAATGCAAGTACATATTTTCTATTCTACACACTAGCCGGCTCCCTGCCCCTACTCATCATACTAAGCCACACCTATAACAACACAGGCTCACTAAACATTACACTACTAACGCTCACAAACCGAAAACTAACAACCACCTGATCCCACGGCTTTACCTGACTAGCATGCATAATAGCCTTCATGACAAAAAATACCCCTATATGGCTTACACCTATGACTTCCCAAAGCCCATGTTTGAAGCTCCCATTGCAGGATCAATAGTTCTTGGCCGCAGTACTCCTAAAAACTAGGTGGCTACGGCAATAATACGACCTCACCCCTATCCTTGACCCTCTGACAGAATACATAGCCTATCCATTCCTCATACTATCCCTATGAGGCATAATCATAACAAGTCTAACATGCCTCCGACAAAACAGATCTAAAAATCACTCATCGCATACTCCTCCGTAAGCCACATGGCTCTTGTAATCGTAGCCTCCCCTCATCCAAACCCCCTGAAGCTTCTCTGGCGCAAACCATCCTTATAATTTGCCCCATGGACTCAACCTCTTCCATATATTTCTGCTTAGCTAACTCAAACTATGAACGCACCCACAGCCGCATCATACTTCTATCTCGAGGACTTCAAATCCTACTTTCCACTAGCAGCTTTCTGATGGCTCACAGCAAGCCTTACCAATCTCGCCCCTACCCCCCACCATCAACCTACTGGGCGAACTCTTCGCAATCACAACCTCATTCTCCTGATCCCATATTACCATCATACTAACAGGACTTAATATACTAATCACAGCCCTCTACTCCCTCCACATATTCATCACAATACAACGAGGAGCAACTTACGCATCACATAATTAACATAAAAACCCCCCTTCACACGAGAAAAATACACTAATACTCATACACCTCGCCCCAATTATTCTTCTATCTTTCAACCCCAACATCATCCTAGGGTTCACTTCCTGTAGATATAGTTTTAACTAAAACATTAGATTGTGAATCTAACTACAGAGGCTCACCACCCCTTATTTTACCGAGAAAACCCATAAGGACTGCTAATCCACATCTCCGTACTTAAAACTACGGTTTTCTCAACTTTTAAAGGATAACAGCCATCCGTTGACCTTAGGAGTCAAAAAACATTGGTGCAACTCCAAATAAAAGTAGTAATCATGTGCCACCTCCATCATAATAACAACCCTTACCTCCCTAACTCTTCCAGTTTTTGCTTCCCTCATCAGTCCTAATAAAAAAACGCTCATACCCAAAACTACGTAAAAAATAACCGTAATATATGCCTTCATCACCAGCCTCATCCCAACAACCCTATTCATCTTTCTAAACCAAGAAAACAACCATTTGAAGCTGACATTGAGTAGTGACTCAAAACATTAAGCCTAACACTAAGCTTTAAACTAGATTACTTCTCCATAATATTCATTCCAATTGCACTATTCATCACCTGATCTATTATAGAATTCTCACTATGGTACATAAACTCAGACCCAAGCATCAACCAATTCTTCAAATACCTTCTCATTTTCCTTATCACCATACTAATTTCTAGTTACTGCTAACAAACCTCTTCCAGTTCTTTATCGGCTGGGAGGGGCGTGGGGATTATATCATTCCTCTTAATTAGCTGGTGGCACGCTCGAGCAGATTGCTAACACAGCAGCCATCCAGGCAATCCTATACAACCGCATCGGCGACATTGGTCTCATCCTAGCTATAGCATGATTCCTCCTACATTGCAAACTCATGGGGACTTTCAACAAATACTAACCCTAAACTCCAACCCAAGCTCCCTCCCACTAATA
>NW_027257801.1:0-26346 GCF_043159975.1 Macaca nemestrina
TATTTAAACTTACAAGAAAGCAGTAATAGCTGCACGTGGTTCGCGACAGTTAACAGTCAGGTTCTCTTGTATCATCTTCCAGCTTTCCCTTCTCCCTGTCACATCCCACAATTGTACTTCTTTTTCCTGGCCTTTTGTATTTGGTTTGAGATCTCACTCAGTCATCTTCATTAGCTGACTTACCACTATCAGTTTGAAGGAGCTAAAGTTGTCAGCCTAGACTCCTTCATGAGACCTGGTTCCTTTTCCAGAGATGGAGAAAGAATGTGCCTTTATTTTTAAAGTTTATTTTAACAGTCTTCTATCCAGATACTTTTTATTCAAATTGAGTTCTGTGATTTAAGAACTAGTCTAAGTAATCATATCCCTCTTTACTGGAATCCATTGCTTTTCTGCCTTCCAGTGGAAGTAAGTCCAAGTGCTATAAATAAGTGAAAAAGCCCTTAGTAAACTGTGCAGTATTAAACAGTCTTTTATGATCACTAAAAAGCCCAGGGGGGAAAACCTTGTACTCTTATAATACAAATGATGAGGACAGTGCTCTTCTCAGGCCATTGCGGTTGTTGTTTTGTTTTCGGTTTGCAGCATCCTGTCCTCAGTGGAGCCCCATTTGTTGGCACCTGGGGTGCTGGCACCCGAGCTGCCTTCCCACACTCTCCACAGTCTCGTTCAGGACAGAGCAGCTGAGTGAATGAAGTTATGGGAAGCCAACTTTTAGGTCAAAACTTTCCAAAGCTCGTTAGATAGATCCCGACCCCACCACAACTGTCTCGCAGGCTTTAGAAGGGTCAGTTATAATCCACTAGTTTTTCACAGAGGGAACATAGGCATTGTGTGTAGCGGGGCATCTGGGGGAGAGTGAGAAAGTAGATATCCAGCTGCCATCTCCAGTGGTGACTATGCAGAAAAAATAAGCTAATGGCCCCATACAGGGTGAGAGGTACCTGTATTTCACATGGCAAGAGCAGCAGTTCCCAACGGGCAGGACCCCCCAGGGAATGTGTTGGGCTTGGGAGGGTGCAGGTTGTTTTCAGTTTTAGCAATGACTGGTTGTTGCCAATGGCATTTAACTCAGTAGAACTAGGGGTGGTGTATTCTATGATGCAGAGCAGAGTCCCACGCAGTAAGGAACCGTCACACACCCTGGCTCTCCATGTCTCGCAACACGTTCTTGTGGGTCAAAGCTCTATTTATAAATATCTGAGCTGAGAACCTGACTCTCTTTCACACACAAACACTAAGTAAACCCTTCCTGGTCTGCTCTGTCCCCCTGCTCCCCAGAGTGCTTACAGGAAAACTACTACTGGTTTAATAACAAACAGGAAAAACAAGCAGCCTATCATTAGAAATAAAATGAAGTTTGCAGGTTTTTAAAAAGGAAAGACCTGTTATTGAAGTTCAAAACTGTTCACATGCCTTCTAGACATTTAGTCACACCAAACTGGCAAGAACTGAAAGTCAAAATTTTGAATCTCAAGTGAGGGCATGATAGGGAAATCAGAGAGCATCATTACCCCATTAGAGATCCTGGAACTAGGAAAGGATGATACTGTGATTTCACTACTCAAGGAAACAGAAAGGACATCTCCTACCCAACGAGTGGGTCTCCGGTGCTATGTAACGTCTCTCAGGTTTAACAGCTGCTACAAACATTAGCAGCAGTGAGATGGTGCCGAGTTGTCTCTGTTATATTGGGACTTTACAGTAAACGCGATGTGTGAATAATGGAATGCAGTCATGCCAATCAGCCGGCAGTGGCATGAGTGGAGAAAGGCTCTGGTGACAGGGCTAAAATAGGTTGGCTGCTGGTGGTAGCTTTGTTTTCCTATCTCTAGGGTGGACACATGGCTACTAATAAATGCCCACTCTCTGTGGCTATCCTGAAAATAGCTAAATGACCACAGGTTGTCAGACAGCTGTATTCTGATGTCATTCTCCCAAGTGCCGTCTCCAAAGGCCAATGTGAAACAATCACTATCTCCTTATTCAAGAAGTTTTCACTTAACCATGCTAGTTCAGCAACAGATAAAGTAGTCAAAAGACTTAGGTTCATGTTCTCTTCAGTCATTTTTAAAATGTTCATTTTGATAAGTAAATGACCTTAAAAAAAAGTATGTCCATCATAAAAAATAGATCCTTGCATCACAGGCAGTTTTTTTTTTTAAACCTTAATAATAATGTCAGATGTTAAGTATATGACTTACGTTGTTCAAAGTTAAACACTATTCTTTAAAATGTATACATCAACATATATAAAGACAAAAAAGCAATGGTGAACAATTCAAATGTGACTGTAATTGTTACTGTAATAATATAGGGAAAGTAAAATTTGAAGTTCAGATCA
The DNA here is from genome assembly GCF_043159975.1 of Macaca nemestrina. NCBI lineage: Eukaryota > Metazoa > Chordata > Mammalia > Primates > Cercopithecidae > Macaca > Macaca nemestrina. The sequence continues at coordinate 2,345 of NW_027257801.1, forward strand.
GATCAATGTAAGATAACAAAATAAAAATGTTATCCTAGGCCAGGCATGGCGGCTCGAGCCTGTAATCCCAGCACTTTGGAAGGCCAAGGTGGGCAGATTGTCCTGAGGTCAGAGTTCGAGACCAGCCTGGCCAACATGGTAAAACCCCGTCTCTACTAAAAATAGGGAAATTAGCTGGGCCTGGTGGCAGGCACCTGTAATCTCAGCTCCTTGGGAAGCTGAGACAGGAGAATCATTTGAACCCAGGAGGCAGAGGTTGCATTGAGCCGAGACTGCTCCATTGCACTTCAGCCGGGGCAACAAGAGTGAAACTGTCAAAAAAAAAAAAAAAAGTTATGCTAAAAAAAAGTCAGAATTAGAACATAAAGTCCTCATCTTCTCCTCTCTGTACCACAGTATTTGTTTTTAGAAACATGAAATTCCAAGTAATGAAAAGCTAATAGATGTTCCAGCAACAGTCACTCACTGTACTTAAATATTAGTGAAATGACAAAACTTGTTTATAAATTGATATCATAAATGTAGAGTTGTGTGGAATCCTGTGGATGCCAGTGGAGTGAATATGGCAGCATTAGATACCCACTTAGGTTATGGATCTGAAAATCTTGAGTTACCCAGCCATATTTGTCAGCTTAACACCACCGGGCCCCTTTGTCTGATGACCACTCTGTCACTGTAACCTCCACTTCGTTCTCATGTTTAGTATTCAGCAGGAACAACTTCTGAAGCATGTCTACCTTTAGACATCTGTATTATCTTCCATGTGTGCCTGTGTGATAGACTATATTTTCAGTTGCCTAGAAACCAACCTTTAACAGACAGCTGAACTTCACTGTTTTATGTCTGGTAGGTATTGTAAAATATCACATGTTACTGATATACTTTGTGATTATTTTAATCCAACATTGTTTTCAAATTAACTGTAAATATGCTACCAGGATCAATTCTGTATGATTTTTAAATTAACCACTCAGAGGAAGTATTGTTAATGAGATGCCTTCCTGTTATTATTATCAATTATTATTTTAATATTATTGAATTTCTTGTGACCAGCCCTCTTCTCAGTCATTAGCAATACTTAAAATGCTGTCCTTTTGGATTTGGGTTTATAAAGTGTAGCAAGGGCACAACTTCCTTTATGTAGTAGATTTTGGATGTTGCATACTTCAGCTGATGGGAAGCATTATTGATCAAATACTAGATTGCATCGTAAGCACAGTGGTCCCAATTTCTGAGCTCAGTGATACAACCTGCAGCCTTACTTTGTGGCAGAAGCAACAAGATCGACAGCTCTGATTTTCAGTTCTTTGGAGCAGCCCCCACCTCCTTCTAAGGGTGGACTTAGCCAGGGTTCCCTACCAGTCCCTCCTCCCTACTCTTTTTTCTCCTGTTGGCCAATGGCCCCCTGTTCAGCTAACTGGCACTTCTTCCCTCTGCAGGGTTGGGTTGGTCCCTGATACTGGTCTTTGCACCAGAGAATTTCAGATTGTCTTGGATGTCAATTGTTTTCAGTGCCCTAAAGAAAACAAGCTAAAAGAATGGAGTTTGTGTTTTCAGTAAGCAAGAATTCTCTTAAAGCTGGGCATGGTAGCTCATACCTATAATCCCAACACTTTTGGAGGCTGAGGTGGCAGAAGCCCCTGAGCTTAGGAGTTCAAGACCACCCTAGGCAACACGGTTAGACCCCACCTCTACAGAAGATTTTTTAAAAATTATCCCGGTGTTGTGGCATGCACCTGTGGTCCCAGCTACTCGGGAGACTAAGGCGGGAGAATCGCCCAAGCCTGGGAGGTGCAGGCTGCAGTGAGCTGTGTTCATACCATTGCACCCCAGCCTGGGTGACAGAGTGAGACCCTATCTTAAAAAAAAAAAAAAAGAAAAGAAAAAGAAAAAAGAATCCTCTTAACATGATTTATAAAATACCTTGGGCAAAAAATTGTTCTGAAGTTGTGTTCCCATTTTCTGATCTGCAAATGAGATGCTCATAATCTTCAGAATCAGAATTAATGAGGATCTTGTAATTCTCACAGGTTTTTTTTGAAAATTAGTGTTTATTACGAACTTGCGGACATTGATAAGAAGGCTTTTTGGACACACTTGAACTATAAAATGTTAGCATATTTCTGGTTCCTAAATTAGCATAACAGCTTAGTATTTCTTTTTTTTTTTTTTTTTTTTTTTTTTGAGACGGAGTCTCGCTCTGTCTCCCAGGCTGGAGTGCAGTGGCGTGATCTCGGCTCACTGCAAGCTCCGCCTCCCGGGTTCACGCCATTCTCCTGCCTCAGCCTCCCGAGTAGCTGGGACTACAGGCGCCCACAACCGCGCCCGGCTAATTTTTTGTATTTTTAGTAGAGACGGGGTTTCACCGTGGTCTCGATCTCCTGACCTTGTGATCCGCCCGCCTCGGCCTCCCAAAGTGCTGGGATTACAGGCTTGAGCCACCGCGCCCGGCCAGTATTTCTTATATAGAGAGATAGATGTCTTCTGGCTTATATGAAAAAATGTACAAACATATTAAACCAATTGGGATGGCATATCTCTACTGTCAACAAACAGTAGTCTGCACTGGTATTGGCAAAATAAAACCGTATTTGAGAATGGCATTTAAAGTGGAGATACTTTTTTTTCTAGGTCAAGTATTGACTAAGGTAAGACACTGGAATTTTTCATGACATATGAGATTGAATGAAATTTGCTAGCCAAGAGCATCTTTGAACAGTGTCTCTTTTGATGTTGCTACTGACTGTGTTTGATGTTATGTAAAATCTTGCTGGGCAATAAATATAATGTTCTAGTTTTGTATGATACAGTGTGTATGAGTGGGGAGCTTCCTGAATTTTGTGTTTTATGATACCTTTTGAGAGAAGATCATCAATACTTCTAGAAGCCATAATAATTTGCTATTTATTCACAGCCAGGAATTGGTAATACTAAATGCCATTAGTCAATATGCTGGCCAATATAGTAAGAGTGACTTGTGACTTTTTATTTTTTATTTTTTTATTTATTTTATTTTATTTTATTTTATTTTGAGACAGAGTCTCGCTCTGTTGCCCAGGCTGTAGTGCAGTGGCACAATCTCGGCTCACTGCAAGCTCCACCTCCCAGGTTCATGCCATTCTCCTGCCTCAGCCTCCCAAGTAGCTGGGACTACAGGCGCCCACCACCATGCCCGGCTAAATTTTTTGTATATTTTTTAGTAGAGATAGGGTTTCACCCTGTTAGCCAGGATGGTCTCGATTTTCTGACCTCGTGATCCACCTGCCTCGGCCTCCCAAAATGCTGGGATTACAGGCATGAGCCACCACACCCGGCCGACTGGTTATTAATTGAACAGGTTTTTAAGCACATACCTGTTACAAGTTCTTGCTTTTTCCGTCCCAGAAAATTCAGGACTGAAAAAGGAAAAAAAAAAAAAACTAGAAGATTGTATTCATATATGTAAATTTATGTAAGTTTGTATATACATATAAACATACATACACGCAGTTTCTATCCTTTCCTAGAAAACACGCTATCAAAAACTAGCCGGGCGAGGTGGCGGGCGCCTGTAGTCCCGGCTACTCGGGAGGCTGAGGCAGGAGAATGGCGGGAACCCGGGAGGCGGAGCTTGCAGTGAGCTGAGATCCGGCCACAGCACTCCAGCCTGGGCGACAGAGCGAGACTCCGTCTCAAAAAAAAAAAAAAAAAAGAAAAAAGAAAACACGCTATCATGTCCCAGAAACAGATACTAGAAATTTAAGAGAGAAAGAGAAAAAGATTATTTAAATTAGATTTTTGTTGTGTTATGTGCTTGATGGTCAAAATAATTGAGTCTTGAGTAATCAATATAGTACATACTGTAAGTCGTCACCAATTTAATAAGTCGGCAAGTGAGATAGTGAAAGCTACTCTGCTAATTATTTTGATTAAATTGAATCTTTTGGTATCTGCAGTGTATCTTACCTGGTGCCATAGTGCAAATAATTTTTTCTCCGACTTCATCAGACCTCCCATGCTGCTAAATGTATGGGTGGAATGGTGGCTTGCATGCAGATCATTCACCTCTAAAGAAAACACTCCCAGGTCACAATATCTAACCCACATTATAACAACAGCTGTGAACAGACATCCACACTGCAAACTCGTAGGCATCACAGTTTGTATAAATTTCGCCTTAAAATTCCCCTACTTTATCCCTCAGAATTTTGATATGAGAAAGTTTCTGATATAATTAATAACCTATTTATCTTTATTTTTTCCTCTTAAGATCAAAAAATATTTTGAACTTGAACCACTTGCACGTGGAAAACGCTGGATTCTGCAGCCCTGCTCACTGGACGACATGGATGCACTGAAAGACAGCTTCTCTCAGCTGATTAATTTGTTAGAAGAAAAAGACCATGAAGCTATAAGAATGTGAAATCTGACAAAGAAAACAGGCTCCCAAAGGCCTTGAACCTACCATGTTAGTTTCTCATTTTAATTTTATTTTGGTATCAAGACTATATTGGCTTCAGTATCTATTTTTCTCTGGTCATTTCAGACTCTCATCTCTCTATTAAAGTGAATATTCTGTAGATCAGATGAATTATCATCGGCATTAACGTCAAGTACACACTACTGAGAGAGAATTTATTCTCTGTTTACCACTAATTATCTTCACCGCATGTCTCTTCCTTCTGTTGTTCTAAGCATCTCTTCTATACTCTATGCTAAAACGGATGGAATTCATGGCTTATGGAAATCAAATCCCTTTTGAAGAACTCAAAAAGACTCACAAGACCTTGATCATTTTCTCTGGGTTTGGGAGTGGAGTATTATGTGACTGGGACTCCACAAAATATGTATATTATTTTCAAGATCTCTTGGGGGTTTTGTTTTATTTTATCTTACTTTTATTATTATCATTATTATTTTTTGTATACTGAACTTATAGACTATGAGAGAAAAGTGAGCATCAAAAACTTAATTAATCCCCTTATCAGGAAGGAATATCCTGCCATAGTAAAATTAGCTCTGAAGAGCTTAAAGATAAGTTGCATAATGTTTTCTTGATTACATCTGAAGTCTCCTCTCTTTGAAGAGCAAAGACATTGTTTCCGTTTCTGAGAGCAGTTAGAGGAAACTTAGGTACAATGCATGCATCACAGACTGCATTTGACTGAGTGGAGTCTTCAAATATTTTTTAATGGATAAATGAGCCTGCATAAAGTCAAGCTGCAATGTAACATAGATATCTTTTTCTAAAAACTTCAAGTGTTTGATTAAAATAGAGAAAATAATTTTTAAAATAATAGATAAAAATTTTAAAAACAGCCAGAAAAAGTATAATTTATACTGGTTAGGGTTTAAGCTGGCATGGATTTGACAAAGATAACAAAGACAGAATCATCTATATATTCATTCATTACATGCTACTATAGTTTGTTGGAGTCTGTTAATGCCTTCTAGTAGTTAAAGGTTTATCAGTATTTCTATTATAAACCTCTATTTTCAGGGGTTTCAATGTACCCTTAAAATTGTGCTGGGGCTGCAGCAAGTAAATAATATTAGGACTCAGATTCAGTCTTTGGAACTAGCTTTTTTCCATTTAATTTAAATTATAAAATTGCATAGGGATAAATGTACAGTTTTGCTAAGGTTTAGCACCGTTGATCTTTTCTAAATCAGGAAAAAAATCTATGCATATTGAGGTTCATAGATGAAATATTCTTTGGCATACTTTGTAGACTTTGACCACTTAAAATACTAAGTGGCCAAATGATTAAAAAAAAAAAAAAAAACTGCTCCCTACACGAGTGATAAAAACATGTTTGTAACTTTTAAGTAAAATAGACTGATACCCAAATACCACAGACTCACACTATATTATAGAATGACATAATACCTGGTAATTCTCCAAAAGATAGACTTCAGACCCTTAATGCCATTTAAATATAGTTTTTGTGGTTTAATCTTGTGAGTAGATTGTAATGAAATCATTACCTTTGAAACATCAAACACTTCTTTAAGCTTTTTTTTTTAATGCCATGAATCAGGAAGGATCCATAGTGATTCATATACAATTTTGTCTGCAGCATCCTTGAATATTTTTAACACTGTGTAATCCGTGAGCAGCACAAAACTTTTATTCTGATGACCAGTTACACAATTCCTGTTTTTATTTTGTCCTGTTGTGCTCACCTTCTATGAGAAATAAATGATTATTAGGCCTTGCTTTCCCTGCAAGTTCATTAAATGTAGAATGTTGTCTTTTTAAGGCACCGTGGCTGAGTGCTCCTAAGCCATCTGTTAAATGACTTCCCGTGGTCTGTGTGTGTGTGTGTTCATGTGTGCGCCAGTGATGGGCCTCTCCTCAGACCCACGACTGTCTGCAGCGTCTCAGCCGTCAGAATGAAAACATTATCAATCAGTACCCAACAACAGCTGTTTTTGACAAGTTTCTGTCTGACGCCTAATGCTTTACAACTGTCAATAAGGCTCCCTCTTTGTCTAGCAGGTCGGAGCTCGCCGTCTTGCTGCTTCCGCGAGGCATCCTGTCCTCGTAACCCTAGAATTTGCCATGTTTTGGAAATCCACGTGGGGGTGGGGTGGGGCCTGAAAGGGTGGGGATGGGTAGGTAGGTGGTGGGGGGGGGTGGGATGGCTGGGGGTGGGAGTGTAAGTCCTATTCCTACTTTCATGTAAAGTGCCACAGGTGTCTTGGTTTGCATATTCAAATATTATACAGGAAAAACAGTCTGTTATGTATTTCTTCACCTAGCTTCTTGTTACATTTATGGACGTTTCCAGTTTTTGTACCTTCTTAGCTAAAGCAGTTGCCTTTTTGTAATGGCAATTAATTTATATGGTAAAACTTTGTATCCACTGTAGTTGACAGTATTGGTTGCTAATTAACTGCCATATTGCCCTGTCTTTCAATTTAAAAATACTGTACCTGTACTTAAAGGCTAACAGATTCATGTGGACATTTACCAGGCAAGACCAGCTTGTATTGTCCATGATTTCTATGATTTCCACTATCTTCAAATGAAAAATAAACGCTGAATAGAATTGATGTTTTCAGACTAACTCCTTTCAGCTTTAGCATTTGGGAGTCCCAGATTTCCGTTTACGTTTGTGTTGCCTGTTTGTCTCCAAAATAAGTTCTGCTGCTCTTGGGCCAAAACAAATGATTAATTCGCATTTCCTTTGAAGCCATTGTGAAAACCTTAAAAGAAAAAAACAAAACAAAACAAGAAGCAAGTATCTTTTCCAGTTGGTTTGTCTTCAGCAGCAATTTACTCTCATGGAAGCTGTTCCGTCAGAGTGTGTGAACAGTCTCAAGATATTATTACAAAACATCATCCTTCAATCAAAGGATTATTTTATAATATTTGCTGTTAACTAGAGTAGCAAAGTTTGGTGCAATGAATTATTTCATTTAATGGTGATTGATGCTGTTGTTAAGAAATATTTTTAAGTGACTCAAGAGAAAATACTGTGCATTTACAGATCAGTCCTTAAGGATGAAAGTATAAAAAAAGACAGTAAGAAAGAAAAATCAAGTGGTAGATAGATGGAAGAAGAGAGAAAGAAAAAGAAAAAAAATACATAATTGAAAATGAAAAACTTAAATCCCAGCTTTTGCTTGCTCCCGATTGCAACATTATCATCACTTAGTATTTGAGTACACAGAGAGTTTGCAACGTTTCACTTCCAAGCTGGGATCTAACCTTCATTCCTAGGTTTATTTCTAGGGTAGGCAATTAGCAGTTATCAACTTCCTAAGCATCTCAGTCCTATCCAAGTACATGTGAACAGAACTGTAAGATTTTGAAGCAAATGGGGTTTTCTTCATCTCCAGATTGCATATTCAGACTTGAATGGAAATCTAATATTCGTGCCTGGCTTCATCCTCTTTATAACTTTAGAGTGCATTTTCATTAACCTCCTGACCTAATGGTGCAAACAGAAATGAAAAGGTATGTGGGGTGGTGGGGCTGGAAGTGAGAGTTGCCCTTTGGGATCCCTCATTTTCAATGCATTTGGAAGGGAGGGTCTGTCTTTGTTATGCAGAAACTTTAGAATGTAGAGTCCCTGTCTTGTTCCCCAGCCTGGGTCCTGGAGTTCATGCTGTAAAATGCATTACCACATCATGTTGGGAATTCCTGGCTCCCAAGGGCTCACAGCTTTTGGTCACCAGTGAATCAGCATGATTAAATTATGTGCATCTCAGGGTTAGATGTTTTTCAACTTAGATGCATGAAGTGACTGATGAGCCCAAGGTTTGGCACCCTACCCCACACCCCCTTGTACTAATTTAGGAACATGAAAAGGATCCCTTAGAAGCCTCAGATGGGTTGTCATTTTCCCCTCCCCTTTCCTATTCTCTTTGAATTAAAACTTTAAGTGAAAAACTTTTCTTCCACCCACTGTCTCATCGGATCTGGAAATTCTGACTTCCCTTCCTTGGGGTTCATCTGTTTGTAACAACTTCTCCATAATGTGACTTACTGTGAAACCAAGCAAAGAAGTTAAAAGTCATGAAGAAGAATCTCTCCAATATGCCCTGTCTAGCATCTTCCTTTCCTTACGAAACAAAGAGAAATTCAAAGCCCATGATTTTTCTATCAGATTTTTCTCTATAATCTCATCTCACATTCCAGCTCTGCTCTGCGAAGCATATTGTATTTGTCATGCGCGTCCGTGTGAAGAGACCACCAAACAGGCTTTGTGTGAGCAACATGGCTGTTTATTTCACCTGGGTGCAGGAGGGCTGAGTCCGAAAAGAGTCAGCGAAGGGAGATAAGAGTAGGGCCGTTTTATAGGATTGGGTAGGTAAAGGAAAATTACAGTCAAAGGGGGGTTGTTCTCTGGCGGGCTGGAGTGGGGGTCACAAGGTGCTCAGTGGGGGAGCTTTTTGAGCCAGGATGAGCCAGGAAAAGGAATTTCACAAGATAATATCATTGCTTAAGGCAAGGACCGGCCATTTTCACTTCTTTTGTGGTGGAATGTCATCGGTTAAGGCGAGGCAGGGCATTTGCACTTCTTTTGTGATTCTTCAGTTACTTCAGGCCATCTGGGCATATACGTGCAAGTCACAGGGGATGCGATGGCTTGGCTTGGGTTCAGAGGCCTGACAGTATTCACTGGCTCCTGGTTTAGAAAGGCCAACTACGGTGTTCTTAGGCTTAGCCTGACCCTTCCCTTTCTTGCTCTACTTCTCAAGTCCTGACTGCACACAGGAATTCCCATAGGGCATTCTGGATGAATAATCACTTTCTACAAGGGAATAGTGTGGGCCTGGTAAACTTCACTTACCATATCTACCTTGTAAGTCACTTGTACCCTGCTTGGAGAATAAAGAAAGTGGTTTCTAGATGTAATGCCTTGCTAGACTTAGCCAGGTTTATAATCCAGTCCAACTCCTTATTCCCACTGCTCCAGCTAGACATAGACCAACGTGGGTACAGCCATTCCACTGCACTTTTAAAAAACGATCTTCTGCAAACTACTAGATAATGGTGAATTCCCTCTTTCCTTCTTTCTTTTTCAAAAATATCTTCCCTTTATCTGATGCTCTCAAAAAATCCTACATGAATGTTTCAGCCTGGTTTTTTTCTAGCAGCAACATTTCAACCATGGAGGTGAGTTGGCAATGTAGTCCCCAGAGATGCTAGCCTGGCTCAGACCCAAGGGAACAAATCAAAATAAGCCTTGAATAAGCACCAGGTTCCCCAGACTCTCTCATTTTCCTCTTTCTTCATGGAATATAGGGAGGCGGAGGGAGCTGGTTATTTCAAAAAGCCTAAGATCACTTCCATCACAGGCAAACCCCTCCTGAAAGTGTGAAATCCAGCCTACAATGGACTTTCACTGACAAGTGATTCATTGAGACAAAGGCTAGAGTTCCAGCATCAAACAGATGTCAGACAAAACACCAAACGCCTATAAATGATTGCTTTGCAAGCAAGGGAATGACTGGAAGACCTGGCCTAATGATGTACCCCATGTCTGGACAAGCTTACAGAAGATGGGGGTGGAGGGAGCTGGTTTTAAACGGAGTCTGTGAAGAAGGCTATTTCTGGAGAGAGAAGTAAGACCACAATTCTTACCTGAGAGGTTCACGTTGAAATGTATGATTTCTGGCCAGTCTGCATATAATTCGTGTAAAGGTAAATCAGAAAAATGCGTGTCCAGGGCACCTCGAAGGCCAGGGTGATGTGGTATGACATTAAATCATTAGACATATAAATATTAAAAATGAGAAGATTTTGGTAGAATGGAAACGGCTCACCAAAAGGCAGAGAAAAGAATGCAAACAGTAAGTCTGGCTGTCATTCTCTGTAATCTGGAGCAAGTCAGGTTTGTCTCTGGACCTTCTCCAGTTGTTTTACAACTTTCTAGACATGGAGTGCGTCAACGCAACACTTTTATTAAGCAGCTTCAACAGGGTTTTTGAGATGACAGCTTGTCGGGATTCAACTTAGCATTGTACAGTTTTATTTCACAATTGGAACTTTTGGTTTTAATACTTTTAGGAATTTATTCATTAATGCAACACGCTTTTTGTTGAACACCTACTGTGTACCAGGGATTTATATCTGTAAATATGACATACTTAGTCTTTGTCTTTGTAGGACTTTAATTCCTATAACACCGGTTAAACTGGATTATTTTTATGACCATAGAGAATTAGATGGGGTGAGGGATTTTATTATATTAAAATTGCAATTTCAGTCTCTAGATTTAAAAAAGTTTGTTCTTGGTCCTATTTTCTGGTTTTTAGCCCTCCTAATTTAGAATTGTTTTTGAATGCTGTTTAGCTTCTGCGACCATTAATAAAACTAAAAATCTAACCATAGTGAAGATCTTGCCTCTTTTTAAGCATCTTTGTAAATAGAACCTTGTAAAGCTAGTACCTTTTCTTTTGCTATTTTTCTGCTACAACACTGAAGCATGTGTCTAGCACACAAAGGTGCTTCCAAAGTGCAAAACCAAACTCTTGTCAATTACCTACTGTTCTTTTCATCCTCTCTGTATTCAAAGGGCTTTGCCTTCTCTAGAACAGCCTTGTCTCATCCTGTCTGTTGATCAAACAAATGACTTATATTTGAAATGTTGAATGTTGAATCTGCAAGAGGAAAATTCTTATTCAGCAGTAGTCTCTTGTGTTTTATTCCACCTAACAGTTAAGGCTGTTGCATGTCTGCCACGATTCACATGCCCAGACAGAGGCAGTAACCTATAAGCATATAACCTGCTGGGTTTTTGTTGTTGTTGTTATTGTTCGACCTAGGAAGGTAGCAGTGAGTTTTAACTGGGTTTCAAGAGGCTGCTTTGATTTTCTGTCATCGAGGACCGGGAACTTGGAGAGACCCCTTTACACCATGATTTATTCCAAAATGGTACTTGGGCAAAGTCGTTCCTTTAGCAGGAGTTGACACATTTTGAATTTAGAACACTTTTACAAAATCTATACCAACACTGTTCACATTTCCTTGAACACCTAAAGGCCATATTTTTCCTGTTCACCAGTCTTAAGCCCCATGCTAGATGTGACCCTTAGAGAACCATGACACATCCCTTATGCTGTTTACTGGCCCGGATGTTCAGGTCAGATCACAAAAGTTAACTGAAATAGAAACCTCTCTATTTCCATTCCATTTGTTAATTTCAAATCACCCTATTTATTTATTTATTTATTTATTTTTTGAGACAGAATCTCTCTCTGTCTCCCAGGCTGGAGCGCAGTGGCCCGATCTTGGCTCACTGCAAGCTCCACCTCCCGGGTTCAAGCAATTTTCCTGCCTCAGCCTCCCGAGTAGCTGGGACTACAGGCATCTGCCACCACGCCCAGCTAATTTTTGTCTTTTTAGTAGCGACAGGGTTTCACCATACTGGCCAGGCTGGTCTCGAACTTCCCACCTTGTGATCCACCTGCCTCAGCCTCCTAAACTGCTGGGATTACAGGCGTGAACCACCGCGCCCAGCCAGAGTCACCCAAATTTTTTATTTTTTAATTTAGGATTTATTTTTTAGAGATAAGGGCCTATGTTCCCCCAGGCTCGCCTCTAACTCCTAGGCTCTAGCAATTCTCCCCTGACGCGGCCTCCAGACCAATTTTCAAGTAAAACAGTAGGATCCAATGAAGTCATATAATATCAGCGATTAATCAAAATGTGTGGTTTGTAATTGGGTGTCTGCTCCTAATGAAATAAGGGGCAGTTGTCATCAGCATCTGCTAATGTCACAGAAGCAACCAGGCATAGTTACGTGCTTCCAGATAGAAGTGTAAAATACCACCGAGGAAGTATTCGTGCCAAAAAATTGAACCTGAGTCTGATCAACCCTCTGGATCTAACAATTTGTAGAAAATACAGAAACAGAGGAGTAGGTTAAATGACACATGGTGACACAATAATCAAAATCCAGACTATTGAAAATTTAACTGACAATGAGCTAGTTTACTAAATGGCAAGATGGAAAAAAAGAAATGGAGGAAATCTGTAGATTAAAAGGATATGAAGAACTCCATCAACCAATTACAGAGTATGGGGCTTATTTGGATTATGTTTCAAACAGGCAAAATGTAAAAGAATAAAATTTGAGACAATTGGAGAAATTTAAGCACTTGTTGAATATTTTATGAATTAAGGAATCCTTGATTACTAAGCTCTTTTAGGCATGATAATGAAATTGTGGTTGTGTATTTTTCTAAAGTAGTCCTTATTTATTAGGGGCACATACTGAGATCTTTATGGATGAAATATTATGATGCTCAAGATTTACTTTGAAATAATCTATTAGGTGGAGAAAGAAACAGAAGTAGGTGGGGATTAGATGAAATAAGATTGTTTGTGAGTGACAGCTGTTGAAGCCAAATCATGGTGAAGGAGGATAGTGATACCTTGTTTTCTGTCTCTAAATGTGAAACTGACATTCCCCTACCCTCTTTTATGCCTCTGAATATGTAATGACATTTTTCCCAAAAAGTTTTAAAAGAAAGAAAGAAAAGAGAAAATGAAGAGAGTGAAAAGACAAGCCACAGAATAGAAGATATTTTCAACACAAACCCAAGACTGGATATTTATTCAGAACTCTTGTAAATTGCTAAGGGAAAAAAAAAAAAAAAACAAAGGAAAAATTAGCAAGCAACTTGAACAGGCACTTCACAAAGGAAGAGGATATCCAATTGGTCAGTAAGTTGATTAGTAGTGAGGTGCAAATAAAAACTACCATGAACTGGCACTGCACACTCACCAGAATAGCTAAAATTAAAGATAACACCAAGAAAAAGAAAATAAGAGGAAAAAAAAAGAAATGTGTCCATCTGGCATGTTAATCAGCACTGAAAATTTGTGTCCTGACTCCAAGATTGAGGTTTGTAGCATGGTGACTAATCCCAGTGTTTGGAGTCACCTAGAATTGGCTTAGAGTTTGGCTGGACTCCTTGCTAGTTACATGACACTGGACATTTAAATGTTTGTGTTTCAGTTCTCTTGTCCACAGTGGAGATCACATGCCTTCTTCACAGGGTTATCATGAGGATTAAATAAAATCATGCACATAAAGTGCTTCTTATGGTGTCTGGCACACAGGAAACATTCAATAAATGGTGACGATGATGATTCCAGTAATGTCTGTTTGAAAGCATCTTTACTTTGCATTTCCGAGGTAGAAAGCTCTGCAAGAGCTGAGGTAGATTGGGAGGTGCAAATGGTGAGGTTTTACAGCCAATGAATTTATATAATGGCTACAACAACATTGGTCTTGGAAACCCAGTCTCACTGGTCATGGAGCTTTTGTAGATCAAGTAAATACACCTCCTTCCAGTGGCCTCAGAACTTCCATTTTTCATCATTCAACTGCCCACACATTGATTTATTCGTTCAACAAACACTGATTGAATGTATATTATGTGCAAGGCATTGAGCTATATGTATTAAAGAAAGGTAAAACCAAGTAAATTTAATCTGATATAGTGCTCAGGACTAAATATTTGCTATTTAAATATGATTATTTCTTCAGAGGTCATTGGTTCTACTTTCTGTGTCATCATTCACTTATAGTCACAGAAGAACAATGCTTATGTCTCTTTGTTTTCTTTTAAAATCTACAGCACTCAATAACAGAAAATCTCATAAATATTTGTAAATAGCTAACCACCTCAAGTTGAAGACAAGGGTTCCAAGTCATACATTTTAAAATATTGGGCTGGGATTACAAAAAGGTGAGCTTTACCATCAATGATTATAAAAGAGATTCATGTTCATTATGGAAAAATACAAAGGAGAAAATAGAAAATGACTAATCCTAGAAAGAATCACATTAACATTGTGATGCATATCCTTTTAATTTTTTTATGTGCTTTTATACAATGGGGGTCATACTATGCATATTATTTTGGAACATGCTTTTTATTTACTAATATATTAGAAGCATTTTCCATGCTGTTGAATTTTTTCCTAAAACATGATTTTTAATGGCTGCCTAGCACTTAGCAATACCATTATTGCACTGGCTCCATATTGTTGGATATTTGGATTTCTGTTTTAAACGTCTTTGTTTAAGAATATTTGTGCACATTCCTTGATGCTTTTTGTAGAATGGATACTTACAAGTGGAACTCCAGGGTCAAAAATTGTCAACACTTTGAAAGTTTTTAAAACATAGTTCTCAAGTTGCCCTCCTGAGCTGTAACAATTCATAATTCCTACCAGTGATTACAGGCTGGTTCCCCTATTTCTCTGTTACCTGTGACTTTGGGCTATGGAATTACTTTGATCTATCCTAATTTAATAGGTGAAAATGAAATCTTGTTTTGGTTTGCTTTTCTGATAACCTACATTCTAGCTAGACTTTACACAAACAAAACAGCTTTGGTCATCATTTTCTGGGGAAGTGGGAGAACTGAAAAATATTTAATTCTTTTTATTTTTTGAGATGGAGTCTCACACTGTCAACTGGGGCTGGAGTGCAGTGGCATGATCTTGGCTCACTGAGACCTCCGCCTCCCAGGTTCAAGTGATTCTCCTTGCCTCAGCCTCCTAAGTAGCTGGGATTACAGGCACCCGCCACCACGCCTGGTTAATTTTTTTGTATTTTTAGTAGAGATAGGGTTTCACTGTGTTGGCCAGGCTGACCTCAAACTCCTGACCTCGTGATCCGCCCACCTTGGCCTCCCAAAATGCTGGGATTACAGGTAGGAGCCACTGCACACAGCCAACAATATTTAATTCTGTGCACTACATTGTTTTACTCAAACACTTCCCTTCCACCTTTACATGATGTTGACCACATGATAGTTATGCAATATATGTTATATATGTTTTTGTAGAGTGGAAAGACACAAATAAACACTATGTACTTGTGATGAATCCAGTGTAGAAAATAAATGTGAAAGGAAGGGGAGAAAGCAAAAAGAGTAGAGGTGCAAAAGAGGCAGAGATCTTACATAGTAGTCCCTTGCTCATAAGGAGAGAATGAAAACACAAAGGGGAGGGTAGGCTGAAATCAAATTGCGGAGAGCCTTGAATGCCAGGATGAGGAAATGGGATGAAATGTAGTGGGCAGTGGGGGCCCACTGAATGCTTTAAAGAAGAGCAGCATAATCAAAACATTTACTTAGGGAAAGCAGCCTGGGCAGAGAGTGGGTTGAAAGGAGAAGCTCTAGGGTGGTCACAGGTAACAGGAAGGCAAGGAAATGTGTTAATATAAGAGGTGTAGCAGGAGAGCATTTGTCAAAAGGAACAACAAAACGACTAAGGCCAAACTGAAGAGCTGAGGTAATGAAGAAAGAACATGAAAACCAGCCTCCTTGACCTTGTTACCAACCCATTGCTCCACAGCCCCTCAGTCCTGAACAACCAACACAGGCTTGGGATGCCTCTGGAGGTGATTGGGTGAACCACATGATACTGGCAGATGAGCAAAGGTTCTGCAGGGTGCTATTCCCACCCACTCATGGAAGAGTTCCAGAGGTCTGAGGAGCCCCACAAGCTTCCCAGAAAGTGCTTTGTTGAACACACTCTAGTTGCCTCAGATAATGAGATTTAATTATAAGCCAATGAATAAACCCACCAACAAATAAAGTGGGCAGGTATCCATTTCTGAGGCTGCATGACTGGGCTGCTGGGCTAACAGGAACTGCATATTTCAAGAGGCAGTAGGACTTTATATCATCCAACAACAGCTAGATGACAAAAACTTCTCTACTAGTCATTATCCCATTCAGGTGCAGCTTCACAGGTGTGCAACCTAGTACAGGGGTCTCCAACCCCAGGGCCACAGATTCACCTGTAAGGAACCGGGCCTTACAGCAGGAGGTGGACAGCAGGAGACCATTACCCGTGAGCTCCACTTGCTGTCAGACCAGCCGTAGCATTAGATTATCACAGGAGCGTGAACCCTATTGTGAACTGTGCATTCTAGGATCTAGGTTGCATGCTCTTTATGAGAATCTAATGCCTGATGATCTGAGGTGGAACAGTTTCACCCTGAAACCATCACCCCTGACTCCTCTCTCCCACTGTCCATGGAAAAATTGTCTTCCACAAAACCAGTCCCTGATGCTAAAAAGGTTGGGGCCCACTGACCTAACGCATTCACACAATGTCCTGTGTTTAGAAGGGCCCTGTGTTTGGCTTAATGCTCTGCTGTCAACATCTTGGAATTCTTCGTAAGTTTATTATAGCACTTGTGTTGTATTATAAGTAAAGTCCACAGGGCAAAGGAGCCTTCATGCAAATAGAGGAGCTATTGCAATATGCATGTTCTTGTCTGCCTGTTCATCTACAGCATTTCCAATGTCCCCTGGGCACAGAATTTCGGTGAATGGGCCCGTGATGCGCAAGAGTTCAGCAAGACTCAAAACAGTACAAAGTAGTTGTGTTGAGTCTATCACCAGAAAGAGAGGACACTGGCATCCCTCAGAGGCCATGCTTTCCATCTGAACCTGAACTTGTTTCAAATGCAGAAAGAAGGCAATGGCATTCTAAGAAACACCAACAAGCAAGGCTGCCTATCACATCCCTTCTAATCTGTTTAACTTCCCTGTATTAACCAACCTCTTACACTGAAAATAATGCCATGGAAAGAAGGGGAAGACAGGACAACCCCTAGTTCCTGTTCTTTTCAGTTCCTTCCTTACTTGTCGGTAGCCAAAAGTAGAGTGTTGGTGTAATATGCATGTATCAAGAAGTCAAATAAAAACAGATGAGGCTGGGCACAGTGGCCCACGTGTGTAACCTCAGCACTTTGAGAGGCCCAGGTGGGTGGATCACTTGAGGTCAGGAGTTCAAGACCAGCCTGGCCAACACCGTCAAACCCTGTCTCTACTGAAAATACCAAAATTAGCCAGACATGGTGGCAGGCACCTGTAATCCCAGCTACTCAAGAGGCTGAGGCATGAGAATCACTTGAACCTTGGAGGCAAACGTTGCAATGAGCCAAGATTGTGCCACTGCACTCCAGCCTGGGCGATAGAGCGAGACTGTCTCAAAAAAAAAACCCAAAAAATAAAAAACAGATGAGTTAGTTTTGTGCAAAATACAAATGTACATATGAGCTATAAAATCTCAATTGTGCAATTTCAATGATTCTGCTTATGAGTTACAACTGCAACTGGCATTTAAAACTGACATTACACAGTATAAAGATGAATGGTAACATTTATGCTAATAATTTTAATGTGTCATTTTTCTTGATTTAGAATGACATTGGCTAGCAAATAGAAATAACCGTGACTAGGCAAGATCAAAACCTTGGAAGAAAAGAAAAAGCTTTATATCAATGTCACTTTTTCCCAGTTTTTTGAACAAGGAGTCCCACATTTCCATTTTGCACTTGTCTCTGCAAATTGTGTAGCCAGCCCTGTCCTCAATACACATATGAGCTCTGAAACAAGTTAACTGGGTTTGAATTTCAGCATTGAAATTACTTGCTGACCTTGGGCAAATTGTTAAGCTTGTCAAGGCTCAGTTTCCTCATCTGTAAAATGAGAATATTAACAATTTTTTTAAAACAGAGTCTCACTCTGTCACCCAAGCTGAAGTGCAGTGGCATGATCTTGGCTCACTGCAACCTCCACCTCCCAGGCTCAAATGATCCTCCCACCTCAGCCTCCTGAGTAGCTGGGATTACAGGTGTGCACCACCATGCCTGGCTAATTTTTTTTTTTTTTTTTTTTTTTTGTATTTTAGTAGAGACAGGGTTTCACCATGTTGCCCAGAGTGGTTTTGAACTCCTGAGCTCAGGCAATTCACCCGCCTTGACCACCCAAAGTGCTGCGATTACAGGCATGAGTCATCGCGCCCAGCTGGAATGTTAACAATTCATACCACATAACCATAAGGTCTTTATATGGGTTAAATGAAATACTCTAAGAAAAAAAAAAGAATAAAAAACAAAGAAGAAAGAAAGAAAGAGACAGAGAGAGGGAGGAAGGGAGGGAGGGAGGGAGGAAGGAGAGAGAGAGAGAAAGAAAGAAGAAAGAGAGAGAGAGAGAAAGAAAAGAAAGAAAGAGAAAGAAAGAAAGAAAGAAAGAAAGAAAGAAAGAAAGAAAGAAAGAAAGAAAGAAAGAAAGAAAGAAAGAAAGAAAGAAAGAAAGAAAGAAGGAAGGAAGGAAGGAAGGAAGGAAGGAAGGAAGGAAGGAAGGAAGGAAGGAAGGAAGGAAGGGAGAGAGAGAGAGAGAGAGAGAGAGAGAGAGAGAGAGAGAGAGAGAGAAAGAAAGAAAGAAAGAAAGAAAGAAAGAAAGAAAGAAAGAAAGAAAGAAAGAAAGAAAGAAAGAAAGAAAGAAAAGAAAGAACACTTAGCACCTTGTCTGCCCAGTAGTAGATACTTAATAAATACTAGCTCTTACAATGGCTATAATATGGTAGCTCTTACACACTAAATTGCTAGTTACTGCAGTTGCTCATCCTGGTGTCCCACCATATGATGATGCTGATACAACATTGCTGTATACTCTACTTTGCCTGCTGACCTCCCCTTAGCTGACTTCCCCTTTCTGTGATGCATGCAAACTGAGAGGGAAGATATGCCAGTCATTCTCTAGTGCAGAGCACTCTTGTTGGACTGATCACTTATAAGTCTCTGCCATCTTATAGATGCAGGTTCCAGATAGAGCACCCATCCTTAGTCCCATCGACTATGACCAGGATAGCAGGGTCACATGGTACAAAGCATAAGAAACTCCTCGAGGGAGGCCACAGGGGCATGGCAATCCCTTTGATGCTTCCCAGCAAGGGGCAATGTAATGAGCAGATACCTTGCTCTGGTAACCCAGGACGAAGTCTGGCTGCCCTCTAAGATGGTTTTTGAAAGTTTTGGGAATTAAAAAAATAGGTCCTTTTAATGATTTTGTTGTCTATTGGGGATCAGGAAGATGCGTAAGTACACTTCCTTAAATACAACACAATCTTGAAATCATAACACTACCTTTTAAATGCACAGAAAAAAAAACTACACATTGATATTGACATTATACTCTTGACATTGAAATAGCATTACTCCAGCAGACGTCCTGCAAGGCTTCCAAGGGCGTGGTTTCTAGACAACTGGCCAAAAAAAAAAAAAAAAAAAAAAAGCCTGAAATACTCTTAGTGTAGATTCCTGGGCCATGCTCCTAGATCTACGAAATCAGAGTCTCTGTGAATGGGAGGCCTTAGGAGTCTGTATTTTAACAGGCTCCCCAGGCAATTCTGACCATCACTATTTTTAATTGTTTGTGGGCAGCAGAAGGCAGAAAAGGGTGAACAATTATGAAGGAGAATTCAGAATAGGGAAATTTGTTTTTTCTAGGTGCTAATAAACTCAACCCGAGACAGGTGTGTTCTTCCTGAAGTTGCGGTTGAGCATTGCCTGGGAGTTGGAGTGTGTAGGTCTTCTGTAGTCTTGGGGCTCTGTGTGCCCTACTGCTATGTTGCCCTTTGGAAAAACCCTTCTACAACTGGAATGAGGATTTGGATCTGAGGAAGAGGAACAGGGTCATACTGAGGACTCTGAAGAAAAACAGTTTATGACTCAGTGGAGAAGATTATAGTATGCTCTAAGCCAACAGACATGAAACTATGTTATACCTACCCTTGTGTTTTAGGAAGATGTTCCAGTGGGCACAGGACAGGAGAGTTTTATGGAAACCAATTTCTAGATCTTCAACTCACGTAGGTATTTGTTCCTACAATTGGTTTGCCAGAGATTGGGTCGGCGTTTTTCCCCTTTGCCTTTCCTTCTTCTTCACAACCCATCTTCTCCCACTTTGGAAAAGAAAGACCTTTTATCCTCCCTTGGAATTGATCAGGCCACCAGTGACCTGAGAGCTGAAAGACTGGCAGTGTTATGGAAGGAAAAGCAACTGGCAGAGTGACTCTCCTGAGAAGAAATTAATGCTTTAACCAAATGCCACTATGCACTACAACAACCTTCCATCCTTATCTTGTCTCAAAGACTCCTGATAACTTGCATTTTTGCGGTTACTCTGGCCAAATCATCCAAGTTATCTGAGTGTCAGATAAAAGCAAAGAACAAGGGATTCTCAAATTTTGAAATGCATTCAGATTAGAATGCATTCATGACCCCACCACCTCCTTGCAGTAGACAGGGGCTTGTCATCCTAAGCAGGAGGAGGGGACTTCCTCTCCCACTTCCATACAGTATCTACAGTATGGGGCTGGAAAAGTCGTTAAAAGCATTAAAGGTATTAGGGGTGTTTACTCCACATTCCTATCTATCTACTGGCCAATTAACATGATTTGCAGCTGAGAAAATAATACGCTTCTCCATCAGAGATAAATAGGGTCCCCAAACTGTTAAACAAAGGGGAGGGGGCAATGATGTTTATAAAAGTTATTGCAAACAAATGAACTTCAAAAGGAGCTGTGGTGACAGATTCTGTTTCACAGGGTCCTCTCAATTCTTCTCAGCCTCTCAAGACCCTTCCTCAGACTCAGCTGGGTGTTTTCACCACTGGCCTGCTGCTTCGAGATGTAGTGCAATGTGTGGAATTAATCTAGTCCACAGCCTAGCCCTGCTCTGTCCAATACAGTAACTATTAAACCCTGGAAAGGTGGCTAGCCCCGACAGAGGTGTGTGTGCATATAAAACACACATCAGATTGCAAAGACTTAGCACAAAAAATGTGAAATATCTCAGTTTTAATTTTCATATTGGTGACATGATAAAATGGAGCTATGTTGGATATGTTGCGTTAAATAAAATATCTTATTAAAATTTATTTCACCTGTTTCTTTTTACTATTTTGCACTGTGGCTACTAGAAAATTTAAAATGGCATGTGCCTCCCAGTGGTGGCTCACATTATATTTCTATTGGACTGTTTATCAGTCTGTACTATGGGTTGAATCTCAGGGACAGGTTGATGGGGATGTGGAAGTCCAGGCCTGATTGGTAAGTGGAGTTGGGGCTGGCAGTGACCCCTCTTGCTGAAAAGAGGTACATTTGTGACAATTGCAGCATGTGGGGCCCAGGCTAACAGATTGTAATCCTGCCTTCCTTCTGGTTCTAATACTTAACCTCAAAGGAACCTTAATATTTAAACCAAATGGCATGTGAGATTTCAGTAAGCTGATGGATTGCTCTCCACTCAGCCATTTGAGAAATCCTACTGAGGTCTCTGCACAGCTGAGTTCCAGTTGCTGCCATATCCCAATGAAAGTCTGGCACAGCACTGATGAGCTGATGAGATTTTTTTCTCACTTGTTTGATATTAAATAGGAAAGTCTTTCGAATTAAAGTTTACAGATAGTGTGAAAATTGGAAGTGTGAGTTTTAGCTGAGCCAACTACAGCAGATCGAAAGACTGCAGTTGCCTGCTGGTGAGAGAACGGTGCTTCTGGCTGCCATGGTTAGCTCCACCACCACTTTGGGGAAGTGGGAGCTGGTTGCCAGCTTACTGCTTTCCAGAGGTGAATCACTCATACACTGAGTCCACCAGGCTTATGCTATTGTGGGTACAGCTCTGTTCTAAATATCATTACCCATGACGGCAACAACTTACTGGCCTAAGCCAAGAATGTAGAGCTTTTGGATGATGAGGCTGAGCCCATTTCGAACTTGATGCCAGATATGATGCAAGGCCTCTGCATGGGTCCCTCAAATAATAATGACAACAACAATAACAATAACAGCATATACATATGGAGCACTTACTCTGTGCTTTAAATATGTTAACTCACTTCATCTTCAGCCCTAAAAGCAGAAAGAGTTTTTTAAAATATTATTCTGTTTTGTTGTTTTGATTTGTTTTTTAAGTTGCCTAAGGTGACATAGTAAGTGGTAGAGCCAGCTGCAAACCCAGGGTTTCTGACCAAAGCCCACACTCAGAACCACACTGCCATTCTTACAGAGAATAAATATTAAAATCTCAGCAGTGATTGTCAGAAACAGCAAAATGACAAATTAGAACTTCATCAGTCATTCAGGGGGACATTGATTTACATGTGTGTGAATCAGTGGCCCAAAGGTAAATGCTCTTTATTCCGATATGGCTTTTTGGACAAAAAGAACCAGATCAGGTCTCTAGTAAGGATACTAGTGACACAGATCTACCTGAGAATGGCTTCCAGAGTTTATCTTAGTAGAATCTTCCTAAAATCGGAGGTCACATGGCATAGACAAGGCAATCTTTATTTCACTATGAAACTCTTTCTTCAAATAAAATCATATCCTTAGATTAAATGTAGGTATAGAAAGGGGAGCTACTCAGACCTCCATGAGCGCATCTTTTTTTTTTTTTTTTTGAGACAGAGTCTCACTTGCTCTGTCACCCAGGCTGGAGTGCAGTGGCGCGATCTCGGCTCACTGCAACCTCCGCCTCCTGGGTTCAAGTGATTCTCCTGTCTCAGCCTCCCGAGCAGCTGTGATTACAGGTGCATACTACCATGCCCGACTAATTTTTTGTATTTTTAGTAGAGATGGGGTTTCACCATGTTGGCCAGGCTGGTCTTGAACTCCTGACCTCAGGTGAACTGCCCACCTCGGCCTCCCAAAGTGCTAGGATTACAGGCATGAGCCACCCCTCCTGGCCGAGCTCATCTATTTCAGCTGTGGTACGTACTGTGGTATGGCCTTAGGGAACCACACACAGCCCACTGGCCATGCCAAATAATGCAAAACTACCAGGGAACTGGATTAGGAGATCTAGAGTTGAATTCTACTTCTGCCACTTAACTACTCACGTGGGCCTCACTTAGCATTTGTTCAGTCATTCCTCCCATTAGGTAGCTAGATTCAACCACAATTCCTTAGAAAAATAAAGTTGATCAAATTGAGCTTTCCTAAAAAGAGTCTTCTCTCAGTCCATGTGTGAAAAAGGATGTGTCTTGTCTTACTGGTTTTTGTTTTGTTTTGTTTTGTTTTGTTTTACCAGACCTCTCTCTCTTGAATTGGAGTAAACAGCCAATCCCTAAATTGAACTTTCACCTCTGACAAAGTTCCTTGCCTTACCAACTCCCTGTGGAGGGTGAAGTACACCATGGCAAAGGTTCTCCAAATGACTCTTTCCTGAAAAGAAACACAGAGCAGTTGAAAAGAGCACGGGGAAATCAGAGATTGAGCAAGGATCGAAGAGGAACTGAGAGCTAAATGCACCGTGGAGCTGCCCCCACAGTCAGTAGACTTTTTAGAAAGGCAAAGGAATTTCTTTTGCACACCCCTTCCCCAGCCATAAACTTCCTTTTCTTTTCCAAAATTCCCAAGAGGACATATCAGGAAGGGGGTGCTGGGAACTTTTGGGCTCCATGGAGAAAACTTATTTTTTTAAATTAATATAAAGTGCCTATGGATGGATGAACAGAAAGAACAACATTTGAGAAGGCTTTAGAATAAAAGAGAATCCTTCACTTAGCTGAGGAGCTTATAGAAGAACAAGATCAGAGCTACTGCAGGATTATCTTTCTACTTCCATTGCCCTTGTACCGGGCTGTCATATCTGATGCCAAATTGGAACAAGTGGAGTTTACTACATGGTGTCTTTCATGTGGCACCATGATCAAGACTGTCAAATCTACAAAAACAAATA
>NW_027257802.1:0-26286 GCF_043159975.1 Macaca nemestrina
TAATCTCCCCCCTAGTCTTAACCACCCACTAGAAATTTAGGTTAAACAAGACCAAGAGCCTTCAAAGCCCTTAGTAAGTAAAAACACTTAATTTCTGAAACACATAAGGACTGCAAACACCTACTCTGCATCAATTGAACGCAAATCAACCACTTTAATTAAGCTAAGCCCTCACTAGATCAATGGGATTCAAACCCACAAAAACTTAGTTAACAGCTAAACACCCCAATCGACTGGCTTTGATCCACTTCTCCCGCCGCAGGAAAAAAAGGCGGGAGAAGCCCCGGCAGAAACTCTAAACTACTCCTTTGAATTTGCAATTCAACATGAAAATCACCTCGGGGCTGGTAAAAGGAGGACTAGACCTCCA
Source organism: Macaca nemestrina (assembly GCF_043159975.1). Lineage (NCBI taxonomy): Eukaryota > Metazoa > Chordata > Mammalia > Primates > Cercopithecidae > Macaca > Macaca nemestrina. The sequence goes on from NW_027257802.1 coordinate 371, forward strand.
TCTTTAGGTTTACAGCCTAATACTTACTCAGCCATTTTACCACCTATGCTCATTAACCGTTGGCTCTTTTCAACAAACCACAAAGATATTGGGACCCTATACTTACTGTTTGGTGCATGAGCTGGAGTTATAGGTACAGCCCTGAGCCTTCTTATCCGAGCTGAACTAGGTCAACCCGGCAGCCTATTAGGAAACGACCACATCTACAACGTTATCGTAACGGCCCACGCATTCGTTATAATTTTCTTTACAGTCATACCTATTATGATTGGGGGTTTCGGGAATTGATTAGTACCCCTAATAATCGGCGCACCCGACATGGCATTTCCCCGCCTAAATAACATAAGCTTCTGACTCCTCCCTCCTTCTTTCCTGCTACTAATAGCATCAGCCATAGTAGAGGCTGGCGCTGGAACAGGTTGAACGGTATACCCCCCTTTAGCAGGAAACTTCTCCCACCCAGGAGCTTCCGTAGACCTAATCATCTTCTCCCTCCACCTGGCAGGTATTTCCTCTATCCTAGGGGCCATCAACTTTATTACCACTATCATCAACATAAAACCCCCCGCAATATCCCTATACCAAACCCCTTTATTTGTCTGATCAATCTTAATCACAGCAGTCCTTTTACTCCTCTCCCTACCAGTCTTAGCCGCTGGCATTACCATACTGCTAACAGATCGCAACCTCAATACTACCTTTTTTGACCCCGTTGGAGGAGGAGACCCTATCCTATACCAACACCTATTCTGATTCTTTGGCCACCCCGAAGTCTACATCCTCATTCTTCCTGGTTTCGGAGTAGTCTCCCACATTGTAGCCTATTACTCTGGAAAAAAAGAACCATTTGGGTACATGGGTATAGTTTGAGCTATGATATCAATCGGATTTTTAGGCTTCATTGTATGGGCCCACCACATGTTTACAGTTGGCATAGATGTAGACACACGAGCCTACTTCACCTCTGCCACTATAATCATTGCGATCCCAACTGGGGTTAAAGTTTTTAGCTGACTTGCTACGCTCCATGGAGGCAACATTAAATGATCCCCAGCAATACTTTGAGCCCTGGGCTTTATCTTCCTATTTACCGTAGGAGGCTTAACCGGCATTATCTTAGCAAACTCATCCCTAGATATCGTACTACACGACACATACTACGTTGTTGCCCACTTCCATTATGTTTTATCAATAGGAGCCGTATTTGCCATTATAGGGGGCCTTGTACACTGATTTCCTCTATTCTCAGGCTATACACTAAACCAAACTTGTGCTAAAGCTCACTTTATCGTTATATTCGTGGGCGTAAATTTAACCTTCTTTCCACAACACTTCCTTGGCCTATCCGGAATACCCCGACGCTACTCTGATTACCCCGATGCCTACACTACATGAAATATCCTATCGTCTATGGGCTCCTTTATCTCACTAGTAGCGGTAATTTTAATAATTTACATGATCTGAGAAGCCTTTGCTTCAAAACGTAAAGTACTACTAATCGAACAGCCCCTTACTAGTCTAGAGTGACTAAATGGCTGCCCCCCACCCTACCACACATTCGAAGAGCCAACCTATATCAAACTAAACGAAAAAGGAGAGAGTCGAACCCCCTAAAACTGGTTTCAAGCCAGTCTTATAGCCCCTATAACTTTTTCAACAAGATATTAGAAAAACCATTTCATAGCTTTGTCAAAGCTAAATCATAGGCCAAACCCTATATATCTTACATGGCCCACCCGGTTCAACTAAACCTGCAAGACGCCACATCCCCTGTTATAGAAGAACTAACCACCTTTCATGACCATGCTTTTATAGCTATACTATTAATCAGCTCCCTAGTACTATATGCCTTACTCTCAACACTCACAACAAAATTAACCAATACTAACATCACAGACGCCCAAGAAATAGAAACCATCTGAACTATCTTACCAGCAATTATCTTAATCTCAATCGCCCTCCCATCCCTACGCATTCTATACCTAACAGATGAGATCAACGACCCATCCTTCACCATCAAATCAATCGGACACCAATGGTACTGAACCTATGAATACACGGACTATGGGGGCCTAATTTTTAACTCCTACATATTACCCCCGCTATTCTTGAATCCGGGAGATCTTCGACTTCTAGAAGTTGACAATCGAGTAGTCCTCCCAATTGAAGCCCCTGTACGTATAATAATTACATCTCAAGACGTCTTACATTCATGAACTATTCCCACACTAGGCCTCAAAACAGATGCAGTGCCCGGACGCTTAAATCAAACTGTATTCACGGCCACGCGACCAGGCGTCTATTATGGACAATGCTCAGAAATCTGCGGCGCAAACCACAGCTTCATACCAATTGTTGCAGAGCTAATCCCGCTAAAAATCTTTGAAATAGGGCCTGTATTTACCCTATAAATAGCCCATTATTCCCTCCACCCTCAAAATACCCTACAAACCCACTGTACAGCTATCCTAGCATTAACCTTTTAAGTTAAAGATGGGGGACACGCCCTCTACAGTGAAATGCCCCAGTTAGACACATCGACATGATTTACTACTATTATGACGATGCTTCTTACACTATACCTTATCATGCAATTAAAGCTACTAAACATAAACCCCCGCCAACTGCCTCTTACAAAAAACCCTAACCTACAAACTCACAATATTCGCTGACAACCAAAATGAACGAAAATCTGTTTACCCAATTCTCAATCCCAACAATTCTAAATCAACCCGCCACAATCCCCATCATCCTATTCCCCACCCTACTAGTCCTAACCTCTAAACACCCTATTAATAATCGACTGACAACCATTCAACAAAACCTGATTCAATTAGCCCTAAAACAAATAATGATAGCTCATAATGCTAAAGGACTAACCTGGTCTCTAATACTAATATCTCTAATTACCTTTATCACTACAACAAACCTCTTAGGACTTCTGCCCCACTCGTTCACACCAACCACCCAACTCTCCATAAACCTAGCCATAGCGATCCCTCTATGAACAGGCACAGTGATCATAGGACTTCGCTTTAAAACCAAAAATTCCCTAGCCCACCTTCTACCACAAGGTACACCCACACCTCTCATTCCCATATTAGTGATAATCGAAACTGTCAGCCTACTTATCCAACCGGTAGCCCTGGCCGTACGACTAACTGCAAATATTACAGCTGGTCACCTACTAATACACCTAGTTGGAGACGCTGTATTAGCACTATCAACCACTAACTTCTCCTTAACCCTGCTAACTTCTATACTCCTAGCACTATTAACTATTCTAGAGATTGCAGTAGCCCTAATTCAAGCCTACATCTTCACACTCCTAATTAGCCTCTACCTACACAACAACACTTAATGACCCACCAAACCCATGCTTATCACATAGTTAAACCCAGTCCCTGACCACTGACAGGAGCTCTGTCAGCCTTCTTAATAACATCGGGCTTAATCATATGATTTCACTTCTACTCTACCACCTTACTAATACTAGGCCTACTAACCAATACACTAACCCTATATCAATGATGACGCGATATTGTACGAGAAAGCACGTACCAAGGCCACCACACAGCATCTGTCCAAAAAGGCCTTCGATGCGGAATAACACTATTCATTATCTCAGAAGTATTCTTCTTTATCGGCTTCTTCTGAGCATTTTACCACTCAAGCCTCGCCCCAACACCCTGCTTAGGAGGCCACTGACCACCAACAGGCATTACCCCACTAAACCCCCTAGAGGTGCCCCTCCTAAACACCTCTGTACTACTCGCATCCGGAGTTACAATCACCTGAGCCCATCACAGCCTCATAAACAACGATCGAAAACAAACAATCCAAGCCCTGTCCATCACAATCCTACTAGGCACTTATTTCACCCTGCTACAAATCTCAGAATACTTTGAAGCGCCATTCACCATCTCTGATGGTATTTACGGTTCAACATTCTTCATTACCACAGGCTTCCACGGGCTCCACGTCATTATTGGATCCACATTCCTCTTTATTTGCCTCATCCGTCAACTACTATACCACTTCACATCAAACCACCATTTCGGCTTCGAAGCTGCCGCCTGATATTGACACTTTGTAGACGTTGTCTGACTACTCCTCTATATTTCTATCTATTGATGAGGATCCTACTCTTTTAGTATAACCAGTACAGTTGACTTCCAATCAACCAGCTTTGACAACATTCAAAAAAGAGTAATTAACCTAGTACTAGCCTTAACAATCAACACCCTATTAACCACACTACTGATAATCATCATATTCTGATTACCCCAACTTAACTCCTATGCAGAAAAAACTAGCCCCTACGAATGCGGATTTGACCCCTTAAACCCCGCTCGTACTCCGTTCTCAATAAAGTTTTTCCTAATCGCCATTACCTTCCTACTATTCGACATAGAAATTGCCCTACTACTATCCCTACCATGAGCCATTCAAACAACAAACCTCCCAATAATAATCAAATCAACCATCGCTTTCATTATTATCCTAATCCTCAGCCTAACCTACGAATGAACTCAAAAGGGGTTAGATTGAGTCGAATTGGTAAGTAGTTTAAATAAAACAAATGATTTCGACTCATTAGATTATGATAATCATACTAACCAAATGACCCCTACCTACATAAATATTATATTAGCATTTACCATCTCTCTTCTAGGCATATTAACCTACCGCTCACACCTAATAGCTTCTCTCCTCTGCCTAGAAGGAATGATAATATCACTCTTTATCATAACCACCCTTATTGCCTTAAACACACACTCTCCCCTAATTAATATTATACCAATCATCTTACTAGTATTCGCCGCTTGTGAAGCAGCAGTAGGTCTTGCCTTACTAGTCTCAATTTCCAACACATACGGACTAGACTACATTCACAACCTGAACCTGCTTCAATGCTAAAAGTAATTATCCCCACAACCATACTACTACCTATAACATGACTCTCCAAAAATGATATAATCTGAATCAACCTGACTGTACACAGCCTAACCATTAGCCTCATTCCCTTGCTATTCTTCAACCAAACCAATACCAACCTCCTCAACCACTCAACCTACCTATCCTCTGACCCACTAACAACACCTCTCCTAACGCTAACTATCTGACTCCTACCTCTCATAATCATAGCAAGCCAATATCACCTATGCAACGAACCTCCCTCACAAAAGAAACTCTTTCTCTCCATAATAATTCTTCTACAAATCACCCTAATTCTAACATTCATAACCACAGAACTAATTATATTTTACATCCTATTTGAAACCACCCTCATTCCTACTCTAATTATCATTACTAAATGAGGCAACCAAGCAGAACGTCTTAATGCAAGTACATATTTTCTATTCTACACACTAGCCGGCTCCCTGCCCCTACTCATCATACTAAGCCACACCTATAACAACACAGGCTCACTAAACATTACACTACTAACGCTCACAAACCGAAAACTAACAACCACCTGATCCCACGGCTTTACCTGACTAGCATGCATAATAGCCTTCATGACAAAAATACCCCTATATGGCTTACACCTATGACTTCCCAAAGCCCATGTTGAAGCTCCCATTGCAGGATCAATAGTTCTTGCCGCAGTACTCCTAAAACTAGGTGGCTACGGCATAATACGACTCACCCCTATCCTTGACCCTCTGACAGAATACATAGCCTATCCATTCCTCATACTATCCCTATGAGGCATAATCATAACAAGTCTAACATGCCTCCGACAAACAGATCTAAAATCACTCATCGCATACTCCTCCGTAAGCCACATGGCTCTTGTAATCGTAGCCTCCCTCATCCAAACCCCCTGAAGCTTCTCTGGCGCAACCATCCTTATAATTGCCCATGGACTCACCTCTTCCATATATTTCTGCTTAGCTAACTCAAACTATGAACGCACCCACAGCCGCATCATACTTCTATCTCGAGGACTTCAAATCCTACTTCCACTAGCAGCTTTCTGATGGCTCACAGCAAGCCTTACCAATCTCGCCCTACCCCCCACCATCAACCTACTGGGCGAACTCTTCGCAATCACAACCTCATTCTCCTGATCCCATATTACCATCATACTAACAGGACTTAATATACTAATCACAGCCCTCTACTCCCTCCACATATTCATCACAATACAACGAGGAGCACTTACGCATCACATAATTAACATAAAACCCCCCTTCACACGAGAAAATACACTAATACTCATACACCTCGCCCCAATTATTCTTCTATCTTTCAACCCCAACATCATCCTAGGGTTCACTTCCTGTAGATATAGTTTAACTAAAACATTAGATTGTGAATCTAACTACAGAGGCTCACCACCCCTTATTTACCGAGAAAACCCATAAGGACTGCTAATCCACATCTCCGTACTTAAAACTACGGTTTTCTCAACTTTTAAAGGATAACAGCCATCCGTTGACCTTAGGAGTCAAAAACATTGGTGCAACTCCAAATAAAAGTAGTAATCATGTGCACCTCCATCATAATAACAACCCTTACCTCCCTAACTCTTCCAGTTTTTGCTTCCCTCATCAGTCCTAATAAAAAACGCTCATACCCAAACTACGTAAAAATAACCGTAATATATGCCTTCATCACCAGCCTCATCCCAACAACCCTATTCATCTTTCTAAACCAAGAAACAACCATTTGAAGCTGACATTGAGTAGTGACTCAAACATTAAGCCTAACACTAAGCTTTAAACTAGATTACTTCTCCATAATATTCATTCCAATTGCACTATTCATCACCTGATCTATTATAGAATTCTCACTATGGTACATAAACTCAGACCCAAGCATCAACCAATTCTTCAAATACCTTCTCATTTTCCTTATCACCATACTAATTCTAGTTACTGCTAACAACCTCTTCCAGTTCTTTATCGGCTGGGAGGGCGTGGGGATTATATCATTCCTCTTAATTAGCTGGTGGCACGCTCGAGCAGATGCTAACACAGCAGCCATCCAGGCAATCCTATACAACCGCATCGGCGACATTGGTCTCATCCTAGCTATAGCATGATTCCTCCTACATTGCAACTCATGGGACTTTCAACAAATACTAACCCTAAACTCCAACCCAAGCTCCCTCCCACTAATAGGCCTCCTCCTAGCAGCAGCAGGAAAATCAGCTCAATTTGGCCTCCACCCCTGACTACCCTCTGCCATAGAAGGCCCGACTCCAGTCTCAGCTCTACTTCACTCCAGCACCATAGTCGTCGCCGGGGTGTTCCTACTCATTCGCTTCCACCCTCTAATAGAAACCAATATACTAATTCAAAGTCTCACACTATGCCTAGGAGCTATCACCACCCTCTTTATAGCCATCTGTGCCCTCGCACAAAATGATATTAAAAAAATTGTAGCCTTCTCCACCTCAAGCCAACTAGGCCTAATAATGGTTACCATTGGCATCAACCAACCACACCTAGCATTCCTACACATCTGCACCCATGCCTTCTTTAAAGCCATACTTTTTATATGCTCCGGATCCATCATCCACAACCTAAGCAACGAACAAGACATTCGAAAAATAGGAGGCCTATTTAAAACAATACCCCTCACCTCAACTTCCCTAACCATTGGCAGCCTGGCACTCACAGGAATACCCTTCCTCACAGGCTTCTACTCCAAAGACCTCATCATCGAAGCCACAAACACATCGTATACCAACGCCTGAGCCCTATTTATTACTCTCATCGCCACCTCCCTAACAAGCGCCTATACTACTCGAACCATTCTCCTCACCCTAACAGGACAACCCCGCTTCCCAGCCCTAACAAGCATTAACGAAAACAACCCCGCCCTACTAAACCCAATTAAACGCCTCACAATAGGCAGCATAATCACAGGATTTCTTATCACCAATAGCATCCCCCCCACCACACCCCTCCAACCAACAATACCCCTCTACTTAAAACTCTCAGCCCTATGCGCAACCGCCCTAGGCTTCCTAGCAGCTCTAGACCTCACTCTAATAACAAACAAACTAAAAATAAAAAACCCATCACAAATATTCAAATTCTCCAGCATACTAGGATACTTCCCCACCACAATTCACCGCATAGTCCCCTATCAAAATCTACTTATAAGCCAAAACTTAGCTCTCCTCCTATTAGACTTAACATGACTAGAAAAATCCATACCCAAAATAATCTCACAAGCACACACCACCGCTTCCATAACCGTAACCCCCCAAAAAGGCATAATCAAACTCTATTCCCTTTCCTTCCTCATCCCCCTTACTCTAGCCCTACTCTTAATAATATAACCTATTGCCCCGAATAATCTCAATCACAACGTACACACCAACAAACAGCGTCCAACCAGCAACCACCACTAATCAACGCCCATAATCATATAAGGCACCCGCACCAATAGAATCACCTCGAATAAGCCCCGACCCCTCCTCCTCAAAAATCACCCAATCACCAGTATCACTAAAACCGACCACCACTACTACTGCCTCATCTAAACTTAAAACCCATAGAACCAATACCACCTCCATCATCAACCCTACTAAAAGACCCCCTAAAACCTCAAACCCCGAACCTCATGTCTCAGGGTATTCTTCAATAGCTATTGCTGTAGTATAACCAAAAACAACTATCATACCTCCCAGATAAACCAAAAACATCATTAAACCCATATAAACCCCCCCACAATTCAAAACAATCACACAACCAACCACACCACTAACAATTAACGCTAAACCCCCATAAATAGGAGAAGGCTTGGAAGAAAAACCCACAAACCCCATAACTAACAGTACACTCAATGTAAACAGAACATACATCATCGCTTCCATATGGACTCCAACCATAACTAATGATATGAAAAACCATCGTTGTATTTCAACTATAAAAGCACCAATGACTCCAATACGTAAATCCAACCCAATCATAAAAATAATTAACCACTCCCTCATTGACTTACCCACCCCGCCTAACCTCTCCATGTGATGAAACTTCGGCTCACTCCTTGCAGCCTGCCTAACTCTACAAATCATCACAGGCTTATTCTTAGCAATACACTACTCACCAGACACCTCCTCTGCCTTCTCCTCAATTGCACACATTACCCGAGATGTCAACTACGGCTGGACCACTCGCTACCTCCACGCCAATGGTGCCTCTGCACTCTTCATCTGCCTTTTCCTACACATAGGCCGAGGCCTCTACTACGGCTCATACCTTCTTCAAGAAACCTGAAACATCGGGATTATACTCCTTCTTATAACAATGACAACGGCTTTCATGGGCTACGTTCTCCCATGAGGCCAAATATCATTCTGGGGGGCAACCGTAATCACAAACTTACTGTCAGCAATCCCCTATATCGGAACTAATATCGTCCAATGAATCTGAGGTGGATACGCCATTGGCAGCCCTACTCTCACACGATTCTTCACCCTGCACTTCATCCTACCCTTCATCATCGTCGCCCTCACAGCCGTACACCTACTTTTCCTACACGAAACAGGATCAAACAACCCCTGCGGAATTTCCTCCGACTCGGATAAAATCACCTTTCACCCCTACTACACAATCAAAGACATCCTAGGCCTAATCCTCCTTCTCTTTGCCCTAGCAACACTAACACTATTCTTACCCAATCTCCTAAACGACCCAAACAACTATATTCCAGCTGACCCACTAAATACCCCCCCACACATCAAGCCGGAATGATACTTCCTATTCGCATACACAATCCTGCGATCTGTCCCCAACAAATTAGGGGGTGTGTTAGCACTCTTCCTATCAATCTTCATCCTAGCAACCATCCCCATACTCCACAAATCCAAACAACAAAGCATAATATTTCGCCCACTCAGCCAATTCCTATTCTGACTCCTAGTCACGACCCTACTAACCCTCACCTGAATTGGAAGCGAACCAATAACCCAACCCCTTATCACCATCGGCCAAGTAGCATCCATAATATACTTCACAACAATTCTAATCCTAATACCACTAGCCTCCCTAATCGAAAACAACCTACTCAAGTGAACTTGCCCTCGTAGTATAAACTAATACACTGGCCTTGTAAACCAGAAATGAAACATTCTTCCTAGGGCAATCAGAAAGAAAGTATCCAACTCCACCACCAGCACCCAAAGCTGGTATTCTAATTTAAACTACTTTCTGTATTCTTATGTTGTATGGTCTCCACAGCACAACTCAGTACAACCCACTCATTATATTATTATGTAATTCGTGCATTACTGCTAGTCACCATGTATATTATATAGTACTATATATGCTTGACTGTACATAAAACATATTATTACATATCAACTTAACATTCTCGAAAAGCATGCTTACAAGCAAGAACCCTCCTAGGAACCATCAACAGTAGTACATAGCGTGACCTACTCCAAATTAAATCACCTTCCCTACGAATATTGACCACACCAGTCCATGCCAGTCGTCCATAGTACATTAAATCGTTCATCGTACATAGCACATACCTATTAAATAATCCTCCTCACTACGGATGCCCCCCCTCACTTAGGAATCCCTTGCTCACCATCCTCCGTGAAACCAACATCCCGCACAAGAGTACTACTCTCCTCGCTCCGGGCCCATAACTCGTGGGGGTAGCTATACCTGAACTGTATCCGGCATCTGGTTCTTACCTCAGGGCCATAACAACCAAGATCGCCCACACGTTCCCCTTAAATAAGACATCTCGATGGATCACGGGTCTATCACCCTATTAACCAGTCACGGGAGCTTTCCATGCATTTGGTATCTTTTATCTCTGGTCCGCACGCAACCCCATTGCAGAATGCTGACTCCCACCACATCCCGTCCTGAATGCGCCTGTCTTTGATTCCTAGTACAATACAGCTATTGATCGCACCTACGTTCAATATTCTAGCTCCCCGCAGACCTTAAGCAAGGTGTTATTTAATTCATGCTTGTAGGACATACTAATAATTACCCTGGTAACACCACACCACATAACCATGGCAATATCTCATCAAACCCCCCCACCCCCATCTCCAATCTTCACCCAAAACCCACTCTTGCCAAACCCCAAAAACAAAAGTCTTAATATATCCGATCGGAGCCTATATTTTCATCTTTTAGGTTTGCACAACTCCAACTGCCATTCCCTCAACTAACAAATATTTACTTCACTAAACACTCTTAACACTAACCCTCATCAAACTCCCACCACACAACCCGAAAGAAATTACCCCACAATTATGCCAACACCCCCGTTTATGTAGCTTAACCACCCAAAGCAAGACACTGAAAATGCCTAGACGGGTTTGCACACCCCATAAACAAATAGGCTTGGTCCTGGCCTTTCTATTGGCTTTTAGCAAGACTACACATGCAAGCATCCCCGCTCCAGTGAAGACGCCCTACAAACCATTATGACGAAGAGGAGCAAGCATCAAGCACGCACACGCAGCTCAAAACGCTTTGCCTAGCCACACCCCCACGGGAGACAGCAGTGATAAACATTTAGCAATGAACGAAAGTTTAACTAAGCCATGCTATATTTAGGGTTGGTCAATCTCGTGCCAGCCACCGCGGTCACACGATTGACCCTAGCTAATAGAGATCGGCGTAGAGGGTGTTTAAGATCTGGCACAATAAAGCTAAACTCCATCTAAACTGTAAAACCCTAGCTGATGTAAAATAAACTACGAAAGTGGCTTTAAAGCTTCTGAACACACAATAGCCAGGACCCAAACTGGGATTAGACACCCCACTATGCTTGGCCCTAAACCTCAGTAGTTAAACAACAAAACTACTCGCCAGAATACTACGAGCAACGGCTTAAAACTCAAAGGACTTGACGGTGCTTTACATCCCCCTAGAGGAGCCTGTTTCATAATCGATAAACCCCGATCTACCCCACCCTCTCTTGCTCAGCCTATATACCGCCATCTTCAGCAAACCCTGATAAAGGTTACAAAGTGAGCGCAAACGCCTCCCCGCAAAAACGTTAGGTCAAGGTGTAGCCCATGAGACGGTAAAAAATGGGCTACATTTTCTATATCAGAAAACTCCACGAAAACTCTTATGAAATTTGAGAGTCCAAGGAGGATTTAGCAGTAAATTAAGAATAGAGTGCTTAATTGAACGAGGCCATAAAGCGCGCACACACCGCCCGTCACTCCCCTCAAATATATTTAAGGAGCATCTTAACTAAACACCCCAGTATCTATATAGAGGGGATAAGTCGTAACATGGTAAGTGTACTGGAAGGTGCACTTGGATAAATCAAGGTATAGCTTAATATAAAGCACCTGGCTTACACCCAGAAAATCTCAACATCACTTGATTACCTTGAGCCAATACTAGCCCCAAGCATAATCAACACTAATAACAAACCAACACACACACTAAACCATTTACCTATACAAAGTATAGGCGATAGAAATTTTAATCTGGCGCTATAGATATAGTACCGCAAGGGAAAGATAGATAAACCACCTAAGCACAAAACAGCAAGGACTAGCCCCTGTACCTTTCGCATAATGGATTAGCTAGAAACAATTTTACGAAGAGAACTATAAGCCAAATTCCCCGAAACCAGACGAGCTACCCAAAAACAGCTAAAAGAGCGCACCCATCTATGTAGCAAAATAGTGGGAAGATTTCTGGGTAGGGGTGACAAGCCTACCGAGCCTGGTGATAGCTGGTTATCCAAGACAGAATCTTAGTTCAACCTTAAGCTTACCCACAGAACTTCCTAATCCCCCTGTAAGCTTAATTGTCAGTCTAAAGAGGGACAGCTCTTTAGACACTAGGAAAAAACCTTACGGAGAGAGTAAAACCCCTTAACTGCCATAGTTGGCTTAAAAGCAGCCATCAATTAAGAAAGCGTTCAAGCTCAACATTAACGATCTCAAAATACCAAACACATAACTGAACTCCTCACACCACATTGGATTAATCTATCACCATATAGAAGCAATAATGCTAGTATAAGTAACATGAATACTTTCTCCACTGCATAAGCCTAAATCGGACCGAAAGCCTCACCGACACTTAACAGCCAGGCACAGCAAACACAAACAAGCCCATGCTACCTTCACTGTTAACCCAACACTGGCATGCCTCAAGGAAAGGTTAAAAAAAGTAAAAGGAACTCGGCAAACTCAAACCCCGCCTGTTTACCAAAAACATCACCTCTAGCATTACTAGTATTAGAGGCACTGCCTGCCCGGTGACACACGTTTAACGGCCGCGGTACCCTGACCGTGCAAAGGTAGCATAATCACTTGTTCTTTAAATAGGGACTCGCATGAAAGGCACCACGAGGGTTTAACTGTCTCTTACTTTCAACCAGTGAAATTGACCTGCCCGTGAAGAGACGGGCATAAAACAATAAGACGAGAAGACCCTATGGAGCTTTAATTTATTAATACAATCAAAAACCTCACAAACCCACGGACCTCTAAACTACTACACCTGTATTAAAAATTTTGGTTGGGGCGACCTCGGAGCATAACAAAACCTCCGAACAATACATGCCAAGACCACACAAGTCAAAGCGAACTAACCCATAATTGATCCAATAATTTGATCAACGGAACAAGTTACCCTAGGGATAACAGCGCAATTCTATTCTAGAGTCCATATCGACAATAGAGCTTACGACCTCGATGTTGGATCAGGACATCCTAATGGTGCAGCAGCTATCAAGGGTTCGTTTGTTCAACGATTAAAGTCCTACGTGATCTGAGTTCAGACCGGAGCAATCCAGGTCGGTTTCTATCTATTGTGTATTTCTCCCTGTACGAAAGGACAAGAGAAATAAGGCCCACTTCACCAAAGCGCCTTCATTACATAAATGACCTAATCTCAATTTAACAAAATACCACATACTCTACCCGAAAACAGGGTTTGTTAAGATGGCAGAGCCCGGTAATTGCATAAAACTTAAAACTTTACAACCAGAGGTTCAACCCCTCTTCTTAACACCATGACCACAGTAAACCTCCTACTTCTAATTATACCCACACTAGCCGCCATAGCATTCCTCACACTCATTGAACGAAAGTTACTAGGCTACATACAACTACGAAAAGGACCCAATGTTGTAGGTCCATACGGACTACTACAACCATTCGCTGATGCAGTAAAACTTTTCGCTAAAGAACCCCTAAAACCCTCAACATCTACCACCACCCTCTATATTATCGCACCCGCTTTAGCCTTCTTCATTACCCTCCTCCTATGAACCCCCCTCCCCATACCCAACGCTCTAATCAACTTCAACCTCGGACTCCTATTCACCCTGGCTATACTTAGCCTAATCGCCCACTCCATCCTATGATCAGGATGAGCATCAAACTCAAGCTATGCCCTAATCGGAGCCCTACGAGCCGTCGCCCAAACAATTTCATACGAAGTTACCCTCACTATTATCCTACTATCAGTTCTACTAACAAGCGGCTCATTTAACCTTAACACACTCATTACAACGCAAGAACACCTATGACTTCTCCTACCATCATGACCCCTAGCCATAATATGATTCGCCTCTACACTAGCAGAAACAAACCGAACCCCCTTTGACCTCATAGAAGGCGAATCAGAATTAGTATCAGGCTTTAATATCGAATACGCTGCAGGTCCATTCGCCTTATTCTTCATAGCCGAATACACAAACATCATCATAATAAACGGCCTAACAACCACAATTTTCCTAGGCACATTCTACCCCACCCACTCTCCAGAACTATTCACAACATGTTTCACCATTAAAACACTACTCCTGACTTCCCTATTCCTATGAATCCGAGCAACACACCCCCGATTCCGTTACGATCAACTTATACACCTACTATGAAAAAACTTCCTCCCACTCACACTAGCACTACTCATATGATCCACCTCAACACCCATCGCAATCTCCAGCATTCCCCCTCAAACCTAGAAATATGTCTGACAAAAGAGTTACTTTGATAGAGTAAATAATAGAGGCCTCAACCCTCTTATTTCTAGGACTGCAGGCATCGAACCTACTCCTGAGAACCCAAACTTCTCCGTGCTACCCTATACACCCTATCCTAAAGTAAGGTCAGCTAATCAAGCTATCGGGCCCATACCCCGAAAATGTTGGTCATATCCTTCCCATACTAATCAACCCACTAGCCCAACTCATCATCTACACCACAATAATCACAGGCACACTTATCACAACACTAAGCTCACACTGATTTCTCGCCTGAACAGGCCTAGAAATAAACATACTAGCCTTTATTCCAATTCTAATAAAAAAAACAAACCTCCGCTCTACAGAAGCTGCTATCAAATACTTCCTAACACAAACCACCGCATCCATAATCCTCATAATAGCAATCATCTCCAACAACCTACTATCAGGATGTTGAACAACAACAAGCCACATCAACCAAACCCCATCCCTAATAATAACAACCGCCCTTGCCATAAAACTAGGAATAGCCCCGTTCCACTTCTGAGTCCCAGAAGTCACTCAAGGGACATCCTTAACTTCCGGCCTGCTCCTTCTTACATGACAAAAACTAGCCCCCATCTTAATCATATACCAAATTCACCCATCAATCAACACCCATACCCTCCTAATCCTCTCTACCCTATCCATCACGGTAGGTAGCTGAGGGGGTCTAAACCAAACACAATTACGCAAAATCCTAGGATACTCTTCAATCACTCACATAGGCTGAATAATAATAACATTAGTGTACAACCCAACTACTACAATTCTCTATTTAACCATATACATCACCCTAACAACCACCATATTCCTAATCCTTAACCTAAACACAAGCACCACAACCCTTATACTATCCCGCACCTGGAACAAATTAACCTACTTAGCACCACTAACAGCACTCACCCTCATATCCCTAGGAGGTTTACCCCCTCTAACCGGCTTCCTACCCAAGTGAATTATTATTCAAGAACTCACAATGAACAACAACTTCCTTATCCCTTCTATCATAACTATCATAACCCTACTTAACCTATATTTCTACATACGCCTAATCTATACCACCTCCCTAACACTACTCCCCACATCCAATAACACAAAAATAACATGACAACTCGAAAATACAAAACCCATACCCCTCATCCCCTCACTCACTATCATCTCTACCCTCTTACTACCAATCTCCCCCCTAGTCTTAACCACCCACTAGAAATTTAGGTTAAACAAGACCAAGAGCCTTCAAAGCCCTTAGTAAGTAAAAACACTTAATTTCTGAAACACATAAGGACTGCAAACACCTACTCTGCATCAATTGAACGCAAATCAACCACTTTAATTAAGCTAAGCCCTCACTAGATCAATGGGATTCAAACCCACAAAAACTTAGTTAACAGCTAAACACCCCAATCGACTGGCTTTGATCCACTTCTCCCGCCGCAGGAAAAAAAGGCGGGAGAAGCCCCGGCAGAAACTCTAAACTACTCCTTTGAATTTGCAATTCAACATGAAAATCACCTCGGGGCTGGTAAAAGGAGGACTAGACCTCCATCTTTAGGTTTACAGCCTAATACTTACTCAGCCATTTTACCACCTATGCTCATTAACCGTTGGCTCTTTTCAACAAACCACAAAGATATTGGGACCCTATACTTACTGTTTGGTGCATGAGCTGGAGTTATAGGTACAGCCCTGAGCCTTCTTATCCGAGCTGAACTAGGTCAACCCGGCAGCCTATTAGGAAACGACCACATCTACAACGTTATCGTAACGGCCCACGCATTCGTTATAATTTTCTTTACAGTCATACCTATTATGATTGGGGGTTTCGGGAATTGATTAGTACCCCTAATAATCGGCGCACCCGACATGGCATTTCCCCGCCTAAATAACATAAGCTTCTGACTCCTCCCTCCTTCTTTCCTGCTACTAATAGCATCAGCCATAGTAGAGGCTGGCGCTGGAACAGGTTGAACGGTATACCCCCCTTTAGCAGGAAACTTCTCCCACCCAGGAGCTTCCGTAGACCTAATCATCTTCTCCCTCCACCTGGCAGGTATTTCCTCTATCCTAGGGGCCATCAACTTTATTACCACTATCATCAACATAAAACCCCCCGCAATATCCCTATACCAAACCCCTTTATTTGTCTGATCAATCTTAATCACAGCAGTCCTTTTACTCCTCTCCCTACCAGTCTTAGCCGCTGGCATTACCATACTGCTAACAGATCGCAACCTCAATACTACCTTTTTTGACCCCGTTGGAGGAGGAGACCCTATCCTATACCAACACCTATTCTGATTCTTTGGCCACCCCGAAGTCTACATCCTCATTCTTCCTGGTTTCGGAGTAGTCTCCCACATTGTAGCCTATTACTCTGGAAAAAAAGAACCATTTGGGTACATGGGTATAGTTTGAGCTATGATATCAATCGGATTTTTAGGCTTCATTGTATGGGCCCACCACATGTTTACAGTTGGCATAGATGTAGACACACGAGCCTACTTCACCTCTGCCACTATAATCATTGCGATCCCAACTGGGGTTAAAGTTTTTAGCTGACTTGCTACGCTCCATGGAGGCAACATTAAATGATCCCCAGCAATACTTTGAGCCCTGGGCTTTATCTTCCTATTTACCGTAGGAGGCTTAACCGGCATTATCTTAGCAAACTCATCCCTAGATATCGTACTACACGACACATACTACGTTGTTGCCCACTTCCATTATGTTTTATCAATAGGAGCCGTATTTGCCATTATAGGGGGCCTTGTACACTGATTTCCTCTATTCTCAGGCTATACACTAAACCAAACTTGTGCTAAAGCTCACTTTATCGTTATATTCGTGGGCGTAAATTTAACCTTCTTTCCACAACACTTCCTTGGCCTATCCGGAATACCCCGACGCTACTCTGATTACCCCGATGCCTACACTACATGAAATATCCTATCGTCTATGGGCTCCTTTATCTCACTAGTAGCGGTAATTTTAATAATTTACATGATCTGAGAAGCCTTTGCTTCAAAACGTAAAGTACTACTAATCGAACAGCCCCTTACTAGTCTAGAGTGACTAAATGGCTGCCCCCCACCCTACCACACATTCGAAGAGCCAACCTATATCAAACTAAACGAAAAAGGAGAGAGTCGAACCCCCTAAAACTGGTTTCAAGCCAGTCTTATAGCCCCTATAACTTTTTCAACAAGATATTAGAAAAACCATTTCATAGCTTTGTCAAAGCTAAATCATAGGCCAAACCCTATATATCTTACATGGCCCACCCGGTTCAACTAAACCTGCAAGACGCCACATCCCCTGTTATAGAAGAACTAACCACCTTTCATGACCATGCTTTTATAGCTATACTATTAATCAGCTCCCTAGTACTATATGCCTTACTCTCAACACTCACAACAAAATTAACCAATACTAACATCACAGACGCCCAAGAAATAGAAACCATCTGAACTATCTTACCAGCAATTATCTTAATCTCAATCGCCCTCCCATCCCTACGCATTCTATACCTAACAGATGAGATCAACGACCCATCCTTCACCATCAAATCAATCGGACACCAATGGTACTGAACCTATGAATACACGGACTATGGGGGCCTAATTTTTAACTCCTACATATTACCCCCGCTATTCTTGAATCCGGGAGATCTTCGACTTCTAGAAGTTGACAATCGAGTAGTCCTCCCAATTGAAGCCCCTGTACGTATAATAATTACATCTCAAGACGTCTTACATTCATGAACTATTCCCACACTAGGCCTCAAAACAGATGCAGTGCCCGGACGCTTAAATCAAACTGTATTCACGGCCACGCGACCAGGCGTCTATTATGGACAATGCTCAGAAATCTGCGGCGCAAACCACAGCTTCATACCAATTGTTGCAGAGCTAATCCCGCTAAAAATCTTTGAAATAGGGCCTGTATTTACCCTATAAATAGCCCATTATTCCCTCCACCCTCAAAATACCCTACAAACCCACTGTACAGCTATCCTAGCATTAACCTTTTAAGTTAAAGATGGGGGACACGCCCTCTACAGTGAAATGCCCCAGTTAGACACATCGACATGATTTACTACTATTATGACGATGCTTCTTACACTATACCTTATCATGCAATTAAAGCTACTAAACATAAACCCCCGCCAACTGCCTCTTACAAAAAACCCTAACCTACAAACTCACAATATTCGCTGACAACCAAAATGAACGAAAATCTGTTTACCCAATTCTCAATCCCAACAATTCTAAATCAACCCGCCACAATCCCCATCATCCTATTCCCCACCCTACTAGTCCTAACCTCTAAACACCCTATTAATAATCGACTGACAACCATTCAACAAAACCTGATTCAATTAGCCCTAAAACAAATAATGATAGCTCATAATGCTAAAGGACTAACCTGGTCTCTAATACTAATATCTCTAATTACCTTTATCACTACAACAAACCTCTTAGGACTTCTGCCCCACTCGTTCACACCAACCACCCAACTCTCCATAAACCTAGCCATAGCGATCCCTCTATGAACAGGCACAGTGATCATAGGACTTCGCTTTAAAACCAAAAATTCCCTAGCCCACCTTCTACCACAAGGTACACCCACACCTCTCATTCCCATATTAGTGATAATCGAAACTGTCAGCCTACTTATCCAACCGGTAGCCCTGGCCGTACGACTAACTGCAAATATTACAGCTGGTCACCTACTAATACACCTAGTTGGAGACGCTGTATTAGCACTATCAACCACTAACTTCTCCTTAACCCTGCTAACTTCTATACTCCTAGCACTATTAACTATTCTAGAGATTGCAGTAGCCCTAATTCAAGCCTACATCTTCACACTCCTAATTAGCCTCTACCTACACAACAACACTTAATGACCCACCAAACCCATGCTTATCACATAGTTAAACCCAGTCCCTGACCACTGACAGGAGCTCTGTCAGCCTTCTTAATAACATCGGGCTTAATCATATGATTTCACTTCTACTCTACCACCTTACTAATACTAGGCCTACTAACCAATACACTAACCCTATATCAATGATGACGCGATATTGTACGAGAAAGCACGTACCAAGGCCACCACACAGCATCTGTCCAAAAAGGCCTTCGATGCGGAATAACACTATTCATTATCTCAGAAGTATTCTTCTTTATCGGCTTCTTCTGAGCATTTTACCACTCAAGCCTCGCCCCAACACCCTGCTTAGGAGGCCACTGACCACCAACAGGCATTACCCCACTAAACCCCCTAGAGGTGCCCCTCCTAAACACCTCTGTACTACTCGCATCCGGAGTTACAATCACCTGAGCCCATCACAGCCTCATAAACAACGATCGAAAACAAACAATCCAAGCCCTGTCCATCACAATCCTACTAGGCACTTATTTCACCCTGCTACAAATCTCAGAATACTTTGAAGCGCCATTCACCATCTCTGATGGTATTTACGGTTCAACATTCTTCATTACCACAGGCTTCCACGGGCTCCACGTCATTATTGGATCCACATTCCTCTTTATTTGCCTCATCCGTCAACTACTATACCACTTCACATCAAACCACCATTTCGGCTTCGAAGCTGCCGCCTGATATTGACACTTTGTAGACGTTGTCTGACTACTCCTCTATATTTCTATCTATTGATGAGGATCCTACTCTTTTAGTATAACCAGTACAGTTGACTTCCAATCAACCAGCTTTGACAACATTCAAAAAAGAGTAATTAACCTAGTACTAGCCTTAACAATCAACACCCTATTAACCACACTACTGATAATCATCATATTCTGATTACCCCAACTTAACTCCTATGCAGAAAAAACTAGCCCCTACGAATGCGGATTTGACCCCTTAAACCCCGCTCGTACTCCGTTCTCAATAAAGTTTTTCCTAATCGCCATTACCTTCCTACTATTCGACATAGAAATTGCCCTACTACTATCCCTACCATGAGCCATTCAAACAACAAACCTCCCAATAATAATCAAATCAACCATCGCTTTCATTATTATCCTAATCCTCAGCCTAACCTACGAATGAACTCAAAAGGGGTTAGATTGAGTCGAATTGGTAAGTAGTTTAAATAAAACAAATGATTTCGACTCATTAGATTATGATAATCATACTAACCAAATGACCCCTACCTACATAAATATTATATTAGCATTTACCATCTCTCTTCTAGGCATATTAACCTACCGCTCACACCTAATAGCTTCTCTCCTCTGCCTAGAAGGAATGATAATATCACTCTTTATCATAACCACCCTTATTGCCTTAAACACACACTCTCCCCTAATTAATATTATACCAATCATCTTACTAGTATTCGCCGCTTGTGAAGCAGCAGTAGGTCTTGCCTTACTAGTCTCAATTTCCAACACATACGGACTAGACTACATTCACAACCTGAACCTGCTTCAATGCTAAAAGTAATTATCCCCACAACCATACTACTACCTATAACATGACTCTCCAAAAATGATATAATCTGAATCAACCTGACTGTACACAGCCTAACCATTAGCCTCATTCCCTTGCTATTCTTCAACCAAACCAATACCAACCTCCTCAACCACTCAACCTACCTATCCTCTGACCCACTAACAACACCTCTCCTAACGCTAACTATCTGACTCCTACCTCTCATAATCATAGCAAGCCAATATCACCTATGCAACGAACCTCCCTCACAAAAGAAACTCTTTCTCTCCATAATAATTCTTCTACAAATCACCCTAATTCTAACATTCATAACCACAGAACTAATTATATTTTACATCCTATTTGAAACCACCCTCATTCCTACTCTAATTATCATTACTAAATGAGGCAACCAAGCAGAACGTCTTAATGCAAGTACATATTTTCTATTCTACACACTAGCCGGCTCCCTGCCCCTACTCATCATACTAAGCCACACCTATAACAACACAGGCTCACTAAACATTACACTACTAACGCTCACAAACCGAAAACTAACAACCACCTGATCCCACGGCTTTACCTGACTAGCATGCATAATAGCCTTCATGACAAAAATACCCCTATATGGCTTACACCTATGACTTCCCAAAGCCCATGTTGAAGCTCCCATTGCAGGATCAATAGTTCTTGCCGCAGTACTCCTAAAACTAGGTGGCTACGGCATAATACGACTCACCCCTATCCTTGACCCTCTGACAGAATACATAGCCTATCCATTCCTCATACTATCCCTATGAGGCATAATCATAACAAGTCTAACATGCCTCCGACAAACAGATCTAAAATCACTCATCGCATACTCCTCCGTAAGCCACATGGCTCTTGTAATCGTAGCCTCCCTCATCCAAACCCCCTGAAGCTTCTCTGGCGCAACCATCCTTATAATTGCCCATGGACTCACCTCTTCCATATATTTCTGCTTAGCTAACTCAAACTATGAACGCACCCACAGCCGCATCATACTTCTATCTCGAGGACTTCAAATCCTACTTCCACTAGCAGCTTTCTGATGGCTCACAGCAAGCCTTACCAATCTCGCCCTACCCCCCACCATCAACCTACTGGGCGAACTCTTCGCAATCACAACCTCATTCTCCTGATCCCATATTACCATCATACTAACAGGACTTAATATACTAATCACAGCCCTCTACTCCCTCCACATATTCATCACAATACAACGAGGAGCACTTACGCATCACATAATTAACATAAAACCCCCCTTCACACGAGAAAATACACTAATACTCATACACCTCGCCCCAATTATTCTTCTATCTTTCAACCCCAACATCATCCTAGGGTTCACTTCCTGTAGATATAGTTTAACTAAAACATTAGATTGTGAATCTAACTACAGAGGCTCACCACCCCTTATTTACCGAGAAAACCCATAAGGACTGCTAATCCACATCTCCGTACTTAAAACTACGGTTTTCTCAACTTTTAAAGGATAACAGCCATCCGTTGACCTTAGGAGTCAAAAACATTGGTGCAACTCCAAATAAAAGTAGTAATCATGTGCACCTCCATCATAATAACAACCCTTACCTCCCTAACTCTTCCAGTTTTTGCTTCCCTCATCAGTCCTAATAAAAAACGCTCATACCCAAACTACGTAAAAATAACCGTAATATATGCCTTCATCACCAGCCTCATCCCAACAACCCTATTCATCTTTCTAAACCAAGAAACAACCATTTGAAGCTGACATTGAGTAGTGACTCAAACATTAAGCCTAACACTAAGCTTTAAACTAGATTACTTCTCTCATAATATTCATTCCAATTGCACTATTCATCACCTGATCTATTATAGAATTCTCACTATGGTACATAAACTCAGACCCAAGCATCAACCAATTCTTCAAATACCTTCTCATTTTCCTTATCACCATACTAATTCTAGTTACTGCTAACAACCTCTTCCAGTTCTTTATCGGCTGGGAGGGCGTGGGGATTATATCATTCCTCTTAATTAGCTGGTGGCACGCTCGAGCAGATGCTAACACAGCAGCCATCCAGGCAATCCTATACAACCGCATCGGCGACATTGGTCTCATCCTAGCTATAGCATGATTCCTCCTACATTGCAACTCATGGGACTTTCAACAAATACTAACCCTAAACTCCAACCCAAGCTCCCTCCCACTAATAGGCCTCCTCCTAGCAGCAGCAGGAAAATCAGCTCAATTTGGCCTCCACCCCTGACTACCCTCTGCCATAGAAGGCCCGACTCCAGTCTCAGCTCTACTTCACTCCAGCACCATAGTCGTCGCCGGGGTGTTCCTACTCATTCGCTTCCACCCTCTAATAGAAACCAATATACTAATTCAAAGTCTCACACTATGCCTAGGAGCTATCACCACCCTCTTTATAGCCATCTGTGCCCTCGCACAAAATGATATTAAAAAAATTGTAGCCTTCTCCACCTCAAGCCAACTAGGCCTAATAATGGTTACCATTGGCATCAACCAACCACACCTAGCATTCCTACACATCTGCACCCATGCCTTCTTTAAAGCCATACTTTTTATATGCTCCGGATCCATCATCCACAACCTAAGCAACGAACAAGACATTCGAAAAATAGGAGGCCTATTTAAAACAATACCCCTCACCTCAACTTCCCTAACCATTGGCAGCCTGGCACTCACAGGAATACCCTTCCTCACAGGCTTCTACTCCAAAGACCTCATCATCGAAGCCACAAACACATCGTATACCAACGCCTGAGCCCTATTTATTACTCTCATCGCCACCTCCCTAACAAGCGCCTATACTACTCGAACCATTCTCCTCACCCTAACAGGACAACCCCGCTTCCCAGCCCTAACAAGCATTAACGAAAACAACCCCGCCCTACTAAACCCAATTAAACGCCTCACAATAGGCAGCATAATCACAGGATTTCTTATCACCAATAGCATCCCCCCCACCACACCCCTCCAACCAACAATACCCCTCTACTTAAAACTCTCAGCCCTATGCGCAACCGCCCTAGGCTTCCTAGCAGCTCTAGACCTCACTCTAATAACAAACAAACTAAAAATAAAAAACCCATCACAAATATTCAAATTCTCCAGCATACTAGGATACTTCCCCACCACAATTCACCGCATAGTCCCCTATCAAAATCTACTTATAAGCCAAAACTTAGCTCTCCTCCTATTAGACTTAACATGACTAGAAAAATCCATACCCAAAATAATCTCACAAGCACACACCACCGCTTCCATAACCGTAACCCCCCAAAAAGGCATAATCAAACTCTATTCCCTTTCCTTCCTCATCCCCCTTACTCTAGCCCTACTCTTAATAATATAACCTATTGCCCCGAATAATCTCAATCACAACGTACACACCAACAAACAGCGTCCAACCAGCAACCACCACTAATCAACGCCCATAATCATATAAGGCACCCGCACCAATAGAATCACCTCGAATAAGCCCCGACCCCTCCTCCTCAAAAATCACCCAATCACCAGTATCACTAAAACCGACCACCACTACTACTGCCTCATCTAAACTTAAAACCCATAGAACCAATACCACCTCCATCATCAACCCTACTAAAAGACCCCCTAAAACCTCAAACCCCGAACCTCATGTCTCAGGGTATTCTTCAATAGCTATTGCTGTAGTATAACCAAAAACAACTATCATACCTCCCAGATAAACCAAAAACATCATTAAACCCATATAAACCCCCCCACAATTCAAAACAATCACACAACCAACCACACCACTAACAATTAACGCTAAACCCCCATAAATAGGAGAAGGCTTGGAAGAAAAACCCACAAACCCCATAACTAACAGTACACTCAATGTAAACAGAACATACATCATCGCTTCCATATGGACTCCAACCATAACTAATGATATGAAAAACCATCGTTGTATTTCAACTATAAAAGCACCAATGACTCCAATACGTAAATCCAACCCAATCATAAAAATAATTAACCACTCCCTCATTGACTTACCCACCCCGCCTAACCTCTCCATGTGATGAAACTTCGGCTCACTCCTTGCAGCCTGCCTAACTCTACAAATCATCACAGGCTTATTCTTAGCAATACACTACTCACCAGACACCTCCTCTGCCTTCTCCTCAATTGCACACATTACCCGAGATGTCAACTACGGCTGGACCACTCGCTACCTCCACGCCAATGGTGCCTCTGCACTCTTCATCTGCCTTTTCCTACACATAGGCCGAGGCCTCTACTACGGCTCATACCTTCTTCAAGAAACCTGAAACATCGGGATTATACTCCTTCTTATAACAATGACAACGGCTTTCATGGGCTACGTTCTCCCATGAGGCCAAATATCATTCTGGGGGGCAACCGTAATCACAAACTTACTGTCAGCAATCCCCTATATCGGAACTAATATCGTCCA
>NW_027257803.1:0-26185 GCF_043159975.1 Macaca nemestrina
TCTGGAAAATTTAGCTCTACATAATAAAATGCATATTTGAGGACAATATTGTCCTTTATATAAGAGTGGAGATTTGGAAGAGAGAGCTGCAGAGGAGAAGCCAATGTAAATAACCTGGTCCATAGTGAAGAAAATGGGCAGAATGGGATGGATTGGTGAATTGTGGCTGAAGTGGCATTGTTGGATTTTGTGGCTGACTGTATAGTGCTGGTGAGGGAGAAGTACAGCAGTGGCCTTTTAGAAGATTCAAGAATTAAGAAAAAATAATGTTTTAAAAGAAAAATACTAAGGCAGAAAGGAAATGCTCACAGGACAGGATTGCCAGAGAAGGCCTTAAAAGATGAAATCAGTCTCCATTGAACAATTTGGTACCATCGTCTTTAAAGTCTATGAGAATGGGCCCCCCTATAATTGCAGGTGTGACTGTAATAGCCTGCATGGCTAGATGCAGTCAAGAGCAGCAGCCCTGAGATGTGTGGGAGCTATAACAAAGAGTTTTTGAGGGGACTATGTTTACAAAAACAACCTGATTTAAAATGTATTATAAAACTCAAGGGCCCCTGTGGAATACAATAATTTATCAACAAAAAAGTAGTATAAAGAGTAGGAAGGAGGTACTTACATATGTAGTTATTGTCCAGTCAGCTGACTTAAAGATTCTTTATAATAGCCAGGCACTATCTCTTTCTGTTCCCATCTAGAGACCATCTCTTTATTATAAAATGAATCTGTTATTATGTAATGTACCATTTACAGCTCATTTAATATCTCCCATAATAAAAAGAAAGACAGCAATGCTGTTGCTACTCATAATGCCATGGTTCTTCCAAACATTTTATATTGAAATAATAGAGATTTCTTGCCTCTTTTGTTCCCTAATACCATATTTTAATGATCTTTGCTCATGGTACTGCATTAATCATTGTGCCACCTATAAATATTGGTGTCTGTTAATTGTTTCAAAAATTGTGACTCTGCATCTTTGATGATGACCACAAATGTAAGTCTTACCCAGGGTATACTGAAATATGAGTAATAATTAGTTTTCTAATTATGTAAACGTGTCATTCAGAAATCTATAGTATAACTACTGAACAACATATCTTCCATTCATCTCTTCTCTTGAAATCTTTTGGCTGTAATTTCTGTGTTTGTTATCTCTTTCATTGTTGACTGCACCTCTAACTTTCACACACTATCACCAGCAAAGAGGATAGGTGAGGGGTTCACGAGCAAATTGGGAAAAGTAGCCCAATTTGCACAGGGAATATCTATCCTTCACAGTACATCTTAAGAGAGTGAACCAGGAGAGCACACTATTGCTACATACATTAGAGACAAGATAGGATATCAACAAGAGTCCAGTGGCATTGCAGAAGACTGGTCTTAAAAGCCCCTGGAAGAGATAGGTACAGCTAGCTACCCCAGAGGACTGTGGAGGAGATGACATGACCATCCTAGGTGTCAGAGATAAGGGATACACATGGTAAAGAATTCCAGTCACCACCCCTTGAGTGCTGTAGACAAGAGGTAGGACTGCAGTGGGAATAAATATGGGTGAGAACCAACTTACAGACCTCCCAACCCAGTTCAAGCTTAAAAATTAGCAAATGAACTATTGTAGCCCAGAGGTCTGAACAAATCTTATGTCCAAGATAATTGAGAGTCACCTCAAATCACCATTCTTGTATACCAATCTTGCATTATCTCATGAAAGAAATACTTCACCAGCTAGTGGAAGAACTTGGCCCAGCAGGACACCTCCTGGCTTATAGGCATGAGTCTTGGAGTCCATTGGTATATTTCGTCAACCCCATAAGTGAGACAGAGGGCCAAGGAATGTTCCAAAGGGGAGAAATTGGAAAGCTGGTCCAGGCTTGGTGTACACCACCCAGACTGCACTGTGGGCCCTGGCCAGTCCAAGCCACTCAAGAGAGACTTAGAACATTGCACATTTAGTGCATCCAACAATCAGACCTATGCATGACCAGATCTGGGCTCAGGAAATCCCACCCAGATGGCACTGCCAGTTCTAGATGACCCCAAGAATAGTAGCTGGGGATTAAAAAAAAAAAATGAATAAGGCACTCAGAAGCATAGGTAACCTCAGGCATAGGTTCTAGTGCAGCAACCTACTTGCTCAGGTCTAATGGTGGCTCTAATTAGTGGTTCTAATTCAGAACATATATACAGAAGTGTCCCTTAGAATTTTTTCTTGTATTGTAATTAAGAGCTTAACACTTAATAAAGTTAATAGCTATTAAACATTTTGCACGTGCAAGCATTCTGTTGTCAACCTTTAATGTATTTTCTCTTCAAATTCATTAACAATTTCATGATTATTATTATTGTTAACTATGATATATAGAAGGAGAGTTACTTTAAAAATTGAATAATCTGTCAAAAGTCACACGAATAATAAGTATTTGAACTAAGAATCAAACCTGAGTCTATGTAACATAAAAGCCTGTGCTCTTAATGATGCTTCTAAACTTCCTAATCTTTGAGGTAGAAAGTAAAAATAAGGAGTAAGATATAATAAGCATGGCAAGAAAGAAAATCAAGCTAAATTTTCTCTATTTGCTCTGAAAATGGGAGCTGGGTTATCTGCCAAGAATAAGGAACAGATGGTACAAAGTGTTTGAAGATTTACTGCTCTGGAATCAACTAGGAAGAATGTTAGTTAAGCAGCATTGAGGAACCAAATGAGTCTGAAAAATCATAAATACAATACATAATGGCATGATCTAGATGTTTCTGTGGCTTTCCGCCTCAAGAATTTAGTGCTGTGAAGAACAATGAGAAAAACACTACTCTAATAAAAGTGAATGGCAGGGTGCATATATTGGTTGGTGCAAAAGTAATTGCAGTTTTTGCCCTTGAACGTAATGACAGAAACCGCAAATACTTTTGTAGCAATCTTATAGTAGAAACACGTGTGGGAACCCAAAGGTCACCTCCTTCTCTTCCAATCCATGTGGTGCCATACTCCATCTACAACTGGGAGGGGTCTTACATACACAGGAATATCCTAACCTGCACATCCTTTCAATAAGAATCTCTTAGCAAAACCCTCTCACAACTTGGGCTAATACATACCAGTAGTGCTATCATGTCTTGAGAGAAGAGATCTGTGGAAGAAGGGCTACATGGGACCTTGAAGCAGGATTGAGGCTGTTTTGGCAAGAAACTCCAGGACCCTGGGTCCCAAAAATCAATATGGAAGGGGCCTTTCCAAATTTCTCTCCCTTTGCACATAAGTTGCTGTGATTGTCTGTGCTTTGTGACAGTACTCCTTAAGGATGTATAAGTTAAGATACTATGAGTTGTAAATAGCAGAAAACTCTATCCATGCTAAATTAAGCACAAACAAACCCAAAATTTATTGACTCAGGGACATGAGCAATTCAAGGTTAGATTTAGATGAGACTTTATTCAAAGTTCAAATGGGCTTCAGCTTTGTCATCTTGGTGCTGGTTTCATTCTCAGGTGAGGCTTTCATGGGGCTCATGTTTCCTCTTTTTAAAAGTCTTTGGAAAACAAGAGTTCATTTCCCTGATCTTTCGGCCAAGGAATGAAATTGTGTGGGGTCGGGCACTGTGGCTCACGCTTGTAATCCCAGCACCTTGGGAGGCTAAGGCGGGCGAATCACGAGGTCAGGAGATCGAGACCATGGTGAAACTCTGTCTCTACTGAAAATACAAAAAACTAGCCTGGCATGGTGGCGGGCGCCTGTAGTCCCAGCTACTCGGGAGGCTGAGGCAGGAGAATGGCGTGCACCCGGGAGGAGGAGCTTGCAGTGAGCCCAGATCCCACCACTGCACTCCAGTCTGGGCGACAGAGCCAGACAAGAAAGAAAGAAAGAAAGAGAGAGAGAAAGAGAGAAAGAGAGAAAGAGAGAGAGAGAGAGAAAGAAAGAAACAGAGAGAGAGAGAGAGAAACAGAGAGAGAGGAAGGAAGGAAGGAAGGAAGGAAGGAAGGAAGGAAGGAAGGAAGGAAGGAAGGAAGGAAGGAAGGAGAGAGACAGACAGAAAGAAAGAAAGAAAGAAAGAAAGAAAGAAAGAAAGAAAGAAAGAAAGAAAGAAAGAAAGAAAGAAAGAAAAGAAAGAAAGAAAGAAAGAAAGAAAGAAAGAAAGAAAGAAAGAAAGAAAGAAAGAAAGAAAGAGAAAGGAAGGAAGGAAGGAAGGAAGGAAGGAAGGAAGGAAGGAAGGAAGGAAGGAAAAGAGAGAACGGAGGGAGGGAGGGAAGGAAGGAAGAGGGAGGGAGGGAGGAAGGGAGGAAGGGAGGAAGGGAGGAAGGAAGGAAGGAAGGAAGGAAGGAAAGAAGGGAGGAAGGGAGGAAGGAAGGAAGGAAAAGAGAGAGAGAATGGAGGGAGGGAGGGAAGGAAGGAAGGGGGAGGGAGGGAGGAAGGGAGGAAGGAAGGAAGGAAGGAAGGAAGGAAGGAAGGAAGGAAGGAAGGAAAAGAGAGAGAGAGAAAGGAGGGAGGGAGGGAAGGAAGGAAGGAAGGAAGGAAGGAAGGAAGGAAGGAAGGAAGGAAGGAAGGAAGGAAGGAAGGAAGGAAGGAAGGAACTGTGTGGACAACTCTGACCTGACTCCAGTCATGTATCCTTTTTGAATCAAGCTTTCACTGGCATCAAAGACAGCCTGTTTGCCATAATCATAACTACTCTTGGGAATGAGGGAGTGCTCAATCCTAACAAGCCACTAAACTGAGAACCTCAGTGTCCTGTTAGAAAAATATAATGTTATATATATAATAGAGACAGAGATTGAGTTTCACATTTGTTGTATTATGAACAATCACCTTACATGGTAATTTATTGTTTCATTATCCGCGTAAGCAGAGCACAGGGATTTAAAATAATATAAAAAGACAACCTGCATAAAACTCAAAACCATTTTTTCAATGTTCTTTTAAAAACAGGAAGATTTTAGAGGTCCATTTTGGAAGTAAATCTTTTTTCCATGCATTTAGAACAGCATAGCATCTGCCCTTGATTAAGTAAGCCAGTTATCTGGGGACAAAGCAGAGAGACAGGAAAACTCAGTGGTGGGAAAGAAGAAAGTGCCTCCAACAATAATCTAAGATTTCTCTTTTTTCACCGGTCTCCATTGCTCTGGATTTGTGGTTTCTGTGGATTCAACTTTTTCAAGTGGTAAATAGTGTTTATGCATCTGCCATCATCTTTCCCTAGGTAGTTTTATCAATTTTTTAAACAAAATTTTCGTTCTAGGCTTCTAGATCCTGATTCCTAAAGTGACTGAGCCCATTGTCCCTGTATCTTTCTAAGGGCAGTATTGCTGAACTTGTCTATTAACATTAAAAACTGGGAAAGGGAGTACCAAGAAGTACCCAAGTGGATCATGCAGGTGACAAAAGTATTATTTCCTGTGCCCACTGTAACAACTGCTCTGCCCCAAGCTGGTGCTCAGGATCAATTACCCACAGCAAGATGCTGACTTCTCTTCTTCCCTGCTTCCTGCAAGGAACTGGGGAGTGATTCCATGTAGCTCCTTGCTGTTATGCTTGAAGAGGATCGCTAACCATGTGCATTTAACCATCTTCTTAAACTCTTAAAAGTCAGACTCTTGTTGCCGCCACTCCATCATGGTAACTACTATTCATGCTATTTATCATGGTAACTACACTGGCCTGTATTGTGCAGTTTACACCCTGCCACCTGACTTTTACTGTTTCCAATTGTTATCATTCCCCAGTGCAATTGATGTGTCTATTTCTGCAAATGCTACTCTCAGCCTTGACTTAGAAAGGAGTGCCTCCACTGAACTTATTAATGCTGGAGCCCGCCCATCAGTACTTTCCTTTGGGTTATTGTGTGGACCAGAGTCCTCTGGAGGCGTTTATAGTCACACAAAATATATCTACTCTAAAATGCCTACTTCTCTGGACCTTTCAACTCCTTCTTTCAACATCTGTGAAGGCAATTCTGGCATTTCCATTTTACATAATGTAGCCATCATTTTTCCATGCTTCTAAAAGCCATCTGGATGTGTGTACCATTTCCCAGGGTGTTAAACTCTGTATTTAAGAAGTGTGTAGAAGTGTGTGTGTGTCTGTGTGTGTGTGTGTGTATTCTTTGTTCTAAATGTATTTTCTGCCCCAACTTAGACCAGCAGCCTCAGAATCCATATCAATGAGTAGTCAGGAAAAGATTTCATTTTTCCGTTAGTAGTCATAGAATATCTCTGGTTATACTAGAGCAACACCATAGTTATTAGCCTAGCAGGCAGAAGGGAAGGCTGGAGAAGATACCAAACTAGCAGGTTGGGAGAAGTGGGGAATGAAACATTGTCTATAAAGAGAAAGGCCCCTGCAGCATCTTTAAGGGGGGAGTGATAGCATTTCTGTAGGCTCAGACTCCAGAGAAATTTAGGGGACTAAATATTTTCATATGAGTCAACACAGATGTCCTTATCCCATGAACCAGATTTTTCATTATTTCCCAAACAGGACTCTTGAGTATGGCATAGCCAACTAACCTTGGCTGTGACTTTAAACTTTTTTTGGAATTTGACTACTCAGAATAAAAAATTGGGCCTGGGCCTCAGCATTTTCTACTTTTTAGTACAGGATATGTAAGACTTTTTATATGTTGCCAACAAGACCCTCTGCTTTCACACTAAAATTTAATTGTTAATTAATGAGTCTCAACTTTTTGTTATCTTTTCCCAGAACTTCAACTGAGTTTGGCAATATCAATTTAATTTCATTGTCTTCATAGGTATTACTTTACTCACATTTATCAAATATCTGATATATTTACCAACTAATGTATTCTCCCCCATTGATAGAGCATCCCAGTTCACCCCAGTGAACAACTGCACTGCTGCTTTGTCCCAGGGGATTATTTGTTGTTCCTGTATGAATAGTAGATCAAGCTCCAAAATCTTAGTATCTACTTTGTTATACTTTCTTACCATGGACCATCACTTGTCATAGGTTGAGTTTGCCAAGAACAGACATCAAGATGGATATTAAGAGGGATTGAGATGGCAGTTAGGAGGCAGGATTAGCTTGCAGTTCCTTCTTGGTCAGACAGAGCAGCATGTGGAGACTCACAATGTGAACTTTTGCTCCAAGAACTACTGAAGAAACATGCCAGGAAAGCTGAAAGAATTCACAGACCCTTTGAAGGAACTGGATCACTGCTGCAGGCTCCCTGAGATGCCAAAAAAACTGTGAGTCTGTTTGCTTTCTCAACAGGGAGGCTCATGGTCTGGGGTAAGTTCTCAGTCCTGGTCACTGGCTGCCTGGAAATAGACTTGGTGCTGTTGGGGAGACACAGTGGGAGTGAGACTGGCCTTTAGGACTGCAGGCTGTGTGGGAGCAGGATGAGGCCTGTGACTGCCAGCTTTCCCCCACTTCCCTGGTGACCTGTATGACTCAGAAGAGGCAGCCACAATCCCTCTAGGAACATAATTCCCTTGGACTGGGAACCACACCACCTTCCCCCACAGCAACTGTAGCAGCAAGTCCTGCCAAAGCAGAGGCTAAGCTGAGACATGGCTATTCCTGCCCCCACCTGGTGGTCTTTCTTTACCCACCCTGCTAGCCAAAGGCAAAGGTCATAATCTCTTGGGAGCTTTATAGCCCTGCCCATCACCTGAGAAACCTGCATATTTAAACAGATATCCATAGGGCAAGTTTGCATTCTCCCTAAAGGGCCACAGCTGATGAACTCTTGAAAGAGCCACCTCCTGGCTCAAGGCCAACCAACACAAAACCAGCACACTAAACAAAAACACCACCAAGGATGCTCACAAAGTCCACTTCACTCCCCTGATAACTTCACCAAAGCAGGTGCTGGTCTCCATGGCCACAAGACCTGAAGATGGATCATATCACAGGATTATTTGCAGGCACTCCCCATTACCAGCCCAGAGCCCAGTAACTACACTGGGTGGCTTGACCCAGAAGAGCAAAAACAAATCACTATAGTTAGGCTCTCAGGAAGCCCCATTCCTAGGGGATAGGGGAGAACACCACATCAAGGAAGCACTCCATGGGATGAAAGAATCTGAATAGCAACCTTTGACTCCCAGATCTTCCCTCTGACATAGTCTACCCAAATGAGAAGGAACCAGAAAAACAATTCTGGTAATATGACACAACAAAGTTCTTTAACATCCCCAAATGATCATATCAGACATGAGCAGTGGAGCCAAACCAAGATGAAATCTCTGAATTTCCAGAAAAAGAATTTAGAAAGTCAATTATTAAGCTAATCAAGAAGTCACCAGAGAAAGGTGAAGTCCCACTTAAAGAAATAAAATCATGATATAGGATATGAAGGAAAAATTATTCAGTGAGATAGCATAAATTAAAAAGATCACAACTTCTGGAAATCAAGGATGCACTTAGAGACATCCAAAATGCACTGAAAACTCTCAGTAATAGAATCAAATAAGCAAAAAAGAGAACCTCAGAGTTTAAACACAGGCTTTCCAATTAACCAAAATCAACAAAGACAAAGAAAAAAGAATTTTTTTTTAAATGAGCAAAGCCTCCAAGAAGTCTGGGTCTATGTTAAATGTCCAAACCTAAGAATAATTGGAGTTCCCAAGGAAGAAGAGAAATTTAAAACTTTGGAAAACATATTTGAGAGAATAATTGAGGAAAACTTCCCTGGCCTTGCTAGAGATCTAGACATCCATACACAAGAAGCTCAAAGAACACCTGGGAAATTCATTGCAAAAAGATCATTGCCTAGGCACATAGTCATCAGGTTATCAAAAGTCAAGACAAAGGAAAGAATCTTAAGAGCTGTGAGACAAAAGCACCTGGTAACTTATAAATGAAAACCTATCAGATGAATAGTAGTTTTCTCAACAGAAACCCTACAAGCTAGGAGGGACTGGCGTCCTATTTTTAGCCTCCTTAAACAAAACAAGTTTCAGCCAAGTATTTGGCATCCAGTGAAACTAGGCTTCATAAATGAAGGAAAGATACAATCTTTTCCAGACAAACAAATGCTGAGAGAATTCACCACTATCAAGCCAGCACTACAAGAACTGTTAAAAGTACCTCTAAATCTTGAAACAAATTCTCAAAATACACCAAAATACAACTCCCTTAAAGCATAAGTGCCACAGGACTTATATAACAATAACACAATGGGAAAAAAAAAACAGATATTCAGGCAATAAATAGTACGATGAATAGAATAGTGCCTCACATCTCAATAGTAACATTGAATGTAAGTGGCCTAAATGCTGCTCTTAAAAGACACAGAATAGCAGAATGGATAAGAATTCACAAACCAGGTTTCTGCTGTCTTCAGGAGACTCACCTAACACATAAGGGCTCACTAAACTTAAGGCAGAGTGGGGGAAGAAGATATTCCATGCAAATGGATACCAAAAGCAAGCAGGAGTAGCTATTCTTATATCAGACAAAACAAACTTTCCAGCAACAGCAGTTAAATAAGACAAAGAGGGACATTATATAATGACAAAAGGACTAGTTCAACAGGAAAATATCACAATTCCACGTATGTATGCACCTAATACTTGAGCTTTCAAATGTATAAAACAATTACTATTAGACCTAAGAAATGAGACAGATGGCAACACAATAATAATGGGAGTTTCTAATACTACACTGACAGCACTAGACAAGTCATCAAGATAGAAAGTCAACAAAGGAAAAATGAACTTAAACTATACTCTGCAACAAATGGACTTCATAGATATTCACAGAGCATTCTACCCAACAACTGCAGAATATATATTCTGTTCATCAGCACATGCAACTTTCTCCAAGATAGATCATGTGATTGGCCATAAAACAAGTCCCAGTAAGTTTAAGAAAATTGAAATTTTATCAAGTACTCTCTCTGACCACAGTGGAGTAAAATTGGAAATCAACTCCAGAAGGACCCCTAAAAACCATGCAAATACATGGAAACTAAATAACCTGCTC
This sequence comes from Macaca nemestrina, assembly GCF_043159975.1. Classification (NCBI taxonomy): domain Eukaryota; kingdom Metazoa; phylum Chordata; class Mammalia; order Primates; family Cercopithecidae; genus Macaca; species Macaca nemestrina. The sequence continues at coordinate 9,944 of NW_027257803.1, forward strand.
CTGAATGATCGCTGGGTGAACAATAAAATCAAGATGGAAATTGCAAAAGTCTTTGAACTAAATGGTAATAGTGACAAACCTTACCAGAACCTCTGGGATACAGCAAAAGCAGTGCTAAGATGAAAGTTCATAGCAGTGAATGCCTACATCAAAAAGCTTGAAAGAGCACAAATAGACAATCTAAGGTCATACCTCACAGAACTGGAGAAACAAGAACAATCTAAACCCAAATCCAGCAGAAGAAAAGAAATAACAAAGATCAGAGCAGAACTAGATGAAATAGAAACAAAAAATATATGTAAAAGATAAATGAATCAAGAAGCTTGTTCTTTGAAAAGATAAATAAAATTGACATCCCATTAGCAAGATTAACCAAGAAAAGAGAGAAGATCCAAATAAGCTCAATTAGGAACGAAATGAGAGATATTACAACCAATACCACAGAAATACAAAAGATTGTTCAAGGCTGCTATGAACATCTTTATACACATAAACTAGAAAACATAGAGGAGACAGATAAGTTCCTGGAAATATATAACTCTCCTAGATTAAACCAGGAAGACATAGAATCTCTGAACAGATCAATAACAAATAGTGATATTAAAATGGTAATAAAAAAAATGCCAACAACAAAAAGTCCAGCCTGGTCAACATGGGAAACCATGTCTCTACTAAAAAATACAAAAATTAGCCAGTCATGGTGGCATAGGACTGTCGTCCCAGCTACTCAGGAGGCTGAGGCAGAAGAATGGCTTGAATCTGAGAGGTGGAGGTTGTAGTGAGCCGAGATTGTACTACTGCACTTGAGCCTGGACTTTGAGACTCTGTCTCAAAAAAAAAAAAAAAAGGCCAGGACCAGATGGATAGATGGATCCACAGCTGATTTCTATCAGGCATTTAAGAAGAATTGGTATCAATCCTATTAACACTATTCCAAGATAGAGAAAGAGGGAATCCTTCCTAAATCATTCTATGAAGCCAGTATCAGCCTGTATTACCCAATACCAAAACCAGAGAAGGACATAACAAAAAAAGAAAACTACAGACCAACATCCCTGATAAATATGGATGCAAAAATCCTCAACAAAATACTAGTGAATTGAATCCAACAGCATATCAAAAAGATAATCCACCACGATCAAGTGGGTTTCATACCAGGGATGCAGTTATGGTTTAACATATGTAAGTCAATAAACATGATATACCACATAAATAGAATTCAAAGGAAAAATCACATGATCATCTCAATAGACACATAAAAAGCATTTGACAAAATCCAGCGTCATTTTATGATTAAAGCCCTTAGCAAAATCAGCATAGAAGGTACATACCTTAAGGTAATAAAAGTCATCTACAACAAACCCAAAGCCAGTATTATACTTAATGGGGAAAAGTTGAAAGCATTTCCCCTGAGAACTGGAACAAGACAAGGATGCCAACTTTCACCACTTCTATTCAACATAGTACTGGTACTCCTGGCCAGATCAATCAGACAAGAGAAAGAAATAAAGGGCCACAAAATCAGTAAAGAGGAAGTCAGACTGTCACTGTTTGCTGATGATATGATTGCATACCTAGAAAACCCTAAAGACTCATCCAAAGAGCTCTAAAACTGGTAAATAAACTCAGCAAAGTTTCAGGATACAAAATTAATGTACACAAATCAGTAGCTCTGCTATACACCAACAGCAACTAAGCTGAAATTCAAATCAAGAACTCAACCCCTATCACAATAGCTGCAAAAACAATAAAATACTTAAGAATATGCTTAACCAAGGATGTGAAATACCTCTACAAGGAAGACTATAGAACATTGCTGAAAGAAATCATAGATAACATAAACACAAACAAATGGAAATGTATCCCATGCTCATGGATTGGTAGACTCCATATTGTGAAAATGACCAGCCTGCCAAAAGCAATCTATAAATTCAATGCAATTCCCATCAAAATACCACCATCATTCTTCACAGAACTATAAAAATTAATCCTAAAATTCATGTGGAACCAAAAAAAGAGTCCACATAGCCAAAACAAGAATAAGCAAAGAGAACAAACCTGGAGGCATCACATTACCCAACTTCAAACTATGCTATAAGGCCATAGTCACCAAAACAGCATGGTACTGGTATAAACATAGGCATATAGACCAATAGAACAGAATAAAGAACCAATAAATAAAGCCAAATACTTACAGCCAACTGATCTTTGACAAAGCAAACAAAAACATAAAGTGGGGAAAGGATACCCTATCCAACAAATGGTGCTGGGATAATTCGCAAGCCGCATGTAGGAGAATGGAATTGGACCCCCATTTCACACCTTATACAAAAGTCAACTCCAGATGGATTAAGGACTTAAATCTAAGACCTGAAGCCGTAAAAATTTTAGAAGACAATATCAGAAAAACCCTTCTAGATATTGGCTTAGGCAAAGACTTCATGACCAAGATCCCAAAAGCAAATGCAACAACAACGAAGATAAATAGATGGGACTTAATTAAACTAAAAAGCTTCTACACAGTAAAAGAAATAATCAGCAGAGTTAACAGACAACCCACAGAGTGGGAGAAAATCTTCACAATCTCTACATCCAACAAAGAACTAATATCCAGAATCTACAAATAACTCAAACAAATCAGCAAGAAAAAAAAAATCCCATAAAAAGTGGGCTAAGGACATCAACAGACAGTTCTCAAAAGAGGATATACAAATGACCAATAAGCATATAGAAAAATACTCAACATCACTAATTATCAGAGAAATGCAAATTAAAACCACAATGCAATACCACCTCACTCCTGAAAGAATGACCATAATCAAAAAATCAAAAAAGAATAGATGTTGGTGCAGATGTGGTAAAAAGAGAACACTTTTACACTGTTGCTAGGAATGTAAACTAGTACAACTACTATGAAAAACAGTGTGCAGATTCCTTAAATAACTAAAGATAGATCTACTGTTTGATCCAGGAATCCCACTACTAGGTATCTACCCAGAGGAAGAGAAGCCATTATAGGAAAACGATACTTGCACATGCATGTTTACAGCAGCACAATTCACAGTTGTAAAAATATGAAACCAGTCCAAGTGCTAATCAACCAATGAGTGGATAAAGAAAATGTGATATATATATGTGAGATACACACACACACACACACACACACATACACACCATGGAATACTACTCAGCCATAAAAAGGAACAAAGCAATGGCATTTGCAGCAACCTGGATGGAATTGAAGACTATTATTCTAAGTGAAGTAACTCAGGAATGGAAAACCAAACATTATATGTTCTCATTCATACATGGGAGCTAAGCTATGAGGATGCAAAGGCATAAGAATAATACTTGGACTTTGGGGACTCAGGGGAAAGGGTCAGGGGTGGCAAGGGATAAAAGACTACACATTGGGTACGGTGTACACTGTTTGGGTGATGGGTACACCAAAATCTCAGAAATTGCCACTAAAGAGCTTATTCGTTTTACCAAACACCACCTGTTCCCCCAAAAAACTGTTTAAATAAAAAAGAGACATCAAAAAATGAAAAATAAAAAAGTTTTAAAAATTGAGATGACTTTCAAAATATGAAATCAAGATTTATCTTTAATAAAATCATTAAACACACACACACACAAAGATGGCTATTAGCACACAGCATATAAATTAAGGAGTATACTTAGGATCAATACTTGTGTAAGAGAAGGGAGGAAAGCTGGACTGGGTAGAGGGTTGAACTCTGTCACAATCTCAACAAAGGCCTCAGTTGACTTCTTGGTGAGCATTTGAATGAGGATTGTTCTACAGAATCATGCTGAGTTGGAGTAAGGGAGGCAAGCATTTTTATCTTTTCATTGATGAGCTACTGCATGCAGACTATCCCTGGAAGGAAGTATTGCTTTGGATGAGGTAGTTTTCTTCAGTCAAGAAAATTCCCAATAAGGGTGAATCACAAGGAGCTATCTTCCAGTAGCACTGTCAGGGTTTAGGGAACTAAGTGCTTCAGTCCTGAAAAGCAATTGCTGACACATCATATTGTGCATTACAACGTCCAGATAAAATGTAACTGAACATTGAATTAGATATATGATCTTTCCAACTGTGTCCTGAGTGGGAGATATATAAATATCTTACCCTAGTCAGACCTTGCCTATCTTCTAAGGCCTATTTTAAGTCTAATTAGTTCCTTAGGCTTGTCTTTCCACTGACCCTACTATTGCACTTCAAGTCTATGCCTTGCTTTTTGATTGTCCTTATTCAGACTTCCTCACAATTTTCAAGGTCCCTTTTGTATTAATTTAGTCTGTACTACACTAGAAGTTCTCGAGGGTTGTGACTATGCTTTAGGCCTGTCTTGGATTACTAATAATACCTTCCAATGTTACCTCAGTTTTCTCCTGCAAGGTCAGAGAATATTTAAATTTTCTTAGTGTGACAACCTTGGTCATAGAACAGAAGGAAGTCTAGGTGGGGAAGGGCTGTCTCAGAAGTCAATAACACCTGGGTCGCCTACAAAACATAAGCCTATGAGAAAGTTATCTGGTCATTTTTAAATTATAAAGGGATATTGGGGATGATAAATTTATTCCAGCAAAATGTCTATTCTCTCTATGATATTGGGCATTTAATTTCATCTCAGTCTGTTTCATTTGCCTTCAAATCATAAAACTCTGGTTTCCTTTCTGCTGGTGTAATTTTCTCTCATCATTTACACAGGATGATTACATAGTTACTCTAGAGGAGAAAGAATATATATTGAAAGACCTTTGTCATTGAACCAGCTATGAAGCTTTAATCTATTAAGAATAGCCTTTGAGTGCTGTAAAGGCTTTTATCTTTGTGTGAATTACTGTTTGGCATGCCAAGAGCAGACATCAAAAGGACCCCTAAGTTCCTCAACAGGTAAGTGGCCAAGCCTCTTTGGAGTTTTCTGGTAAATCGTTGACAAAAGCCTGTTCCAAAGGCAGTCGTTATGATTGTTCTAACTATAGGAAACACTTTGCAGGTAGGAAGGCTTCGTGGAAAGCCCTCCCCTACTGCGAAGGGGAGGACACCTCCAGTAGGAGTTGAATGGCATATACCCCACACATTCCTGCTCCATAGTCTTCAACACTCACTAGCATCTATTTTCTTTCTTTCTTTCTTTCTTTCTTTCTTTCTTTCTTTCTTTCTTTCTTTCTTTCTTTCTTTCTTTCTTTCTTTCTTTCTTTCTTTCTTTCTTTCTTTCTTTCTTTCTTTCTTTCTTTCTTTCTTTCTTTCTCTCTCTCTCTCTCTCTCTCTCTCTCTCTCTCTCTCTCTTTCTTTCTTTCTTTCTTTCTTTCTTTCTTTCTTTCTTTCTTTCTTTCTTTCTTTCTTTCTTTCTTTCTTTCTTTCTTTCTTTCTTTCTTTCTTTCTTTCTTTCTTTCAGGGACAGAGTCTTGCTTTCTTTCCCAGGCTGGAGTGTAGTGTTGTGATCATAGCTCACTACAGCCTCAAACTCTTGGACTCAAGCCCAGGCAATCCTGATGCCTCAGCCTCTGAAGGAGCTAGGCCTACAGGCACATGCCATCATGCCTGGCTAAGTTATTATTATTAATTATTATGTTATTGTTTTTGCTCTTTCTGACAAAATCCTTTCAGGGAATAATAAGTAGGGGTTGGGATAATTTATGTTCATGGGTTCAGAAAAATGCTACCTAATTTGTGTTATCTCTTCTGAACATACCTGACAAGAAAGTTTTTCTCATGAGGATCTGTGCCTCTCCATGCCATTCCTCCTTCGACCTGTTCTTTACTTGTCTCATGTCTTCTGCCTGAAAATCAAATCACCAAAGTCTACTCTGTTAACAATCATCATCACAGTAGCTCCTATGAACCAATCTCTATAGTAACTTTATCATAATAGGCATAAACTGAAATAACCCAGATGCAAAGTAAATGAAGCCTTATTCAAGGAGTATATACTGTATGATTCTATTTATATCAAATTCTAGAATAGACAGAACTAATCTAGGTATAATGAAATCAGGACAGTGCTTGCCTCAAAGAATGAAAGTAGAGATTAACTAGGAAAGGATGGTAATATTACAAATGTTAATAGGGTTATTGGTTATACAAGAATATTTATTTGTCATAGCTAAGCAAATATATACTTAAGATTTGCCCATTTCATTGTAGGTCTTATATTAAAAGGAAATACGACAAACAGATGTCCAATTCTGGTTAACAGTATATCTGAAGTATGTAGAGGAAAGTGCCATTTGCTTTGAACTACATCACAAAATAATATTTGTTAGGTGATGAATATTAGAAGAATTGCTATATAGATATGAAATAAAGCTAATAAAATAAGATGTTAACAACAAACAGTGTAGATCTATCGGTGTTCACTGTAAAATACTTTCAACTTGTAATATGTTTAAAATGTTTCATAAAGTAATCACAGTGGGAAAGGGAGTGCTAGTTAATTGTTCTTGTCAGTTTATACCTAGTAAGTCTTATTACTGAGAATTTTTGTGCAAATACTATTGTTACAGGAAAGGGATCCCAATCAAGACCCCAAGAGAGGGTTCTTGGATCTTGCATAAGAAATAATTCAGGGCAAGTGCGCAGTGCAAAGCAAAAGCAAGTTCATTAAGAAAGTAAAGTGGCCAAAGGACAGCTGCTCCATAGACAGAGTAGGATGTACCTGAAAATAAGAGCCGGAACGCATCCACCCGAGGTACAATCATTGCATATATGGGGAGATATGTTCTGCTACAAGGGTTTGTGATAAAGGATTAATTTCCCTAAGTACTGTATTTTGCAAGAATTGACATTATTTTCTCTAAAACAAAATTAGAAATGCCCTTGTTATCCAGATATCAGGATATCTGGATGCTCCCAAGTCTGGGTGTATTTTAGTAAACATTATTAATTTGTTCCCTTAACCATAAACATCTAGAGGCTAAGAATGCCTAACTTTCTGGGAATGCAGCCCAGCAAGTTTCAGCCTCATTTTCCTAGCCCTCACTCAAAATGGGGTCGCTTTAGTTTGAATGCCTCTGACACTATTATTCTTTGGCTTATAGAAACTTTGTGACCAAACAAGACTAGTATCTCTCACAAAAACAAGGACACTAGGTATAATCATGGTAATTACATTATATGAGTTATATTTTACTACTATTTAGAATGACTTTATTGTGTGTTGAGTGAAAAATGTAAGCTTGACTATTAAATTTAAATCAAAATAACTTGGCCTATGAATTAAGTCTAATTTTTGTGACCAGTTAGAATTTACTAAATAACATGTACTAAGTGCTACCGTAAACTTTATTTTTTTAACAGTTGTAACTCCTAATACAGAAGGTACTGGCACCATCTGGAGTCATGACTAATCTCACGCATTTTCCCTAGAGGACAGAATTAACACACTGATCATAATCTCTTTAGCCATAATCTCCTTTAATCTTTTATAATCTCATTAGAACTGCCCCCAAACTCTGTAATGGACCTATTGTCAACTTCATTTAATGTATCCTTTTGTAATTCGTTATCTTAAATGGAAAATTTGATCATTTTAGAAAATTTGGAAAACGTAGAAAATAATGTGAGCAAATAATTTAGCTCATATTTTACCAAAGAAAGTATTTTATATATTTTCTCTATTTTTACTTGGAGATCTTTTCTGGCTATACTTTTGCGTCACTGTTTGATCTTTTCCCCTAAATGTTATCTGAGCATTTTCAACGTTATCATACTTGCCATTATTTTTTTATTATTATATAGTGTTTCTTGAAATAAAGGTATTGTTATTATCCTCCTACCATTCATTTATTTTGTCATTCATTAAAAATATTTATGGAGTGCTTCCATGTGCTACGTACTGAGAAAACCCAGGCAGCGAGATAGAGATTATTTCTATCTTCATGGAACTTATAGCCTAACAGAGTTCATCGACATTTTAAAAAGTTATGCAAGTCAATAAATAAGCACAAATTGTGTTATACACCACAAAAGGAAAAAAATTATAAAGTTGTTTGAGAAAGGATGTTAGAGAGCCTAATATTTACTTGAGTTTTAGGAGACACTACAATCAACCGAGTATCTTTTGGGTTTTATGTCTGCATGTTTATTTCTCTTATCTTTCAATAGAATTATAAACTGGGAAGGTGGAGATTATTTTGCCTATCATGTTTATACCTCCATGTGGCAGTAAATGTAGTATATTGAACATGGAACACTAAATATGTATTCAATAAATTAATGATTTTTCTATGGGCATTTGTCTCTTTTTGAGGTTTTCTTGTTTTTGATGATGTTTGGTTTTGGTTTTGTGCTGTTTTTCATATCTTTTATCACATAAAAATCATGGTGAACCCTAAACAGTTCGATTTATAAATATAACTTTTAAGCACAAGGTAAATGTTCTAAAGAATAAGAAATGCCCAAATGTGTTCTCTCATGAGTTTGATATTCAAAGTTCAATTATATGTTGAAAGATATGTTCCTGTGGTTTAGTGGCAGATTAAAATATTGGTTTTCCTTTATTATAAAGGAACAAATCCTATTAGATATAAACTTTTTGAAGCAAGAGGCTGTGCTTTAAACTGGTTTCAATCAATATCCAGTGCCTTATAAAAAGAAGATACCTGGTAATCAATGAATGGGTAAATGAGTAAATGAATGAATGCAAAATGGCCTTCTCTTTCATCAACTTTATGTTCTCAAGCCATACACGTTTCATCTAGACTCCACAGTGCTAGAGGTTTTAGGGGGAGTTTCTTATTTTGTTGTTTTTTAATGATATTCCTAAGGTTTGAGTAGAACACTATAAAGATCATAATGTTAAAATGAAATCAGAATCAGCTTTTTGCTTCCATTTTAGGGTTAACAGAAACACTGCAAGTTAGACTGCAAATCATCTCCCAATCAAATAAAATTCTTTGTTTTTCTTCTTTAATTATTATGTTTTATCTACATCCTTCTGCTCTTCAGATGTTTTTCTCAAGTGACTTGGAGATTGTAGTTTCCAGGAAGATCTATTTTTACCAATATGAATGAATTGTAGCTTAAGCTGCTTCCTGGCTGAGGAAGGTAGCTATTAAAACACTAACCCGCAGAGGTTGGAATATGCCCAGTGGAAAGTGAGTATACAGGAAAGCAAGCAAGTGCACTGTCAGAAAGAGGAACATTTTAATGCATTCCATCGAGGCCAAAGGTGCCACTAGAGTTTGAAAGGAAACCAGTTGTGATGAGCATCAATGACTCATGGAAACCACAATTTAGTTTACTTTACAGCTCCTGCTGCTGTTTCAGATGATTGAAGTCTTAAACTGATTAAGGAAAGTCACAGATTTCAGTGTGGCCAAAGATAGGAACTGACCTATTTCCAGTGACTTTCATTTCAGTGACAAGATCGTTGCTGGAGACAATCCAACTTCTGTGGGTTTGACCTTTGTCATCTGAAAAATGAAAAAATTAGATTTAATGATTTACAGGCTCCAATGCAGAATGATTGCTGCAAAAATAAGGTTTTCTAAAGAGAAAGAACTTTCATTCATTTGACATTCAAATGTCGACATTCAAAGTATCTCCAATTGACACAAAAAAGTCTTGCTGTGCATCGAGAACTCTCTATTTCCACACATACCAAGGAAGGTTCATGATGCCAGAGTTGCATTGGAGGTTCCCAAAGAACTTCTGGTTTTCCATATGGTAGAACCAGAACAGAAAGTCTTTCTAAACCCTGGGAAGCAGAGTAGCTTAAAAGTCAGCTAACTTCCATTCTAAATAGCAGCTTCTGTGGAGTGGGGAACATCACAATATAAAAATGTAACCATATTTTAAAATTTTCCTTGTGGAAATAAGGTGTGCAAAATTGAATAAATCATTAATAAGTACATAAAAGGTCCACTGACAGCCTTTTTTTTTTTTCTTTTTTTTTTTTTTAAGTCAGAGTCTCATTCTATCGCCCTGGCTGGAGTGCAGTGCAGTGGCACGATCTCGGCTCACTGCAACCTCTGCCTCCTAGGTACAGGCAATTCTCATGCCTCAGCCTCCTGACTAGTTGTGATTACAGGCACTCGCCACCATACCCAGGTAATTTTTGTATTTTTAGTGGAGACAGGGTTTCACCATATTGGTCAGGCTGGTCTCGAACTCCTGACCTCAGGTGATCCGCCCGCCTTGGCCTCCCAAAGTGCCAGGATTAGTAGGCCACCACGCCCAGCCCAGACTATTAATTTATTAGGAAAAATAACATTTATAACAGTCAACCTAAGAACTACAATATTACTAGCAACTTATGTTCATCCTGTGCTAACCTAGATTCATGCTTATCCACTCATTCTTCTGTCAAAACTAACGACTTTCTTGAGAATTTTGTGGTTTTCATTTTCTTGTTTTATTTATTTCTATATTATTTATGTCTTGCTCTAGCTATATAAAATATATATCTATATCTAAAGAATATATTGTGATTTTTGTGTATACTGTTTTTAGTTTCCTGGAAATACTTTTTTAAATTCAAACATTGTGTACTAAGATCCCTACTTATTGCATTTAGTAGTAGTTCATTAATTGTTCACTGCTGTATAATATTCTGCTGTGTGAATATAGTGCACTTCATGTATTCATTTTCTCATGGAGAGAGCATTTGCGGTGTTCCCAGATCAGTTGTTTTCCTGTGGCAGAGAGAGTACAGAGAGTACTGCTATCAATATATTTATACAGGTATCCAAGTACCTACAGTTAAACTCTAAGTAGAATGGCTGAGTCATAGGGTACACAAACGTTGAACTTTATAGACAATACCAAGTTGTTTTCCAAAGAAGTTGTACCAGTGTGTACTGCCACCAACATTGTAGAAGAGATTGTATTGATCACCACCCTCTCCAACTCTTAGTAATGTAAGAATTCATTTCTGCCAATCACATATTGGATATACATGTTCTTAATGTTAATCTTCTTTGGGTTATTACGTATGTTATGAATATCTTCTTCTCGTTTTACCTTTTTTTTTTTTACTTTCTAAAAGGCACCTTTTGATGAACTATGCTTTATATTAATGTAATTTAATTTACCAAGTCATTTTATTTCCTCGTTATTGCTTTTTGTATCTTGTTTTCAAAAGTCTGCTCCATCCAAGATTAGAAATATTTTATACCAGAGTTTCTTCCAAAATCTTTAATTTTGCTTTTGACCTTAATACACATGGAGTTGATTTTGATTATGTGGCATACCATGAACTGAAGCCATTTTTCCCCCTCCATATGGCTAATCAAGTATTTTCAGCTCTGTTTTTTTTTATTGTGTTTTTTTGTTGAGACCAAGTCTCACTGTGTCCCCCAGGGTGGAGGGCAGTGGCACGAGATCTCAGCTCATTACAACCTCCACCTCCTGGGTTCAAGTGATTCTCCTGTCTCAGTCTCTGGAGTAGCTGAAACACTACAGGCGTGGGTCACAACGCCCGGCCACATTTTTTTTTTTTCTTTTTTGGTAGAGAGAAGGTTTCAACATGTTGACCAAACTGGTCTCAAAACTCCTGACCTAAGTGATTTGCCTGCCTCAGCCTCTCAAAGTGCTGAGATAACAGGCACGACCACCGTGCCTGGCCTTAGCAATCTTTTTTCTTTCTTTTTTTTTTTTCTTTTTCTTTTTTTTTTTTTTTTGAGACAGAGTCTCGCTCTGTCGCCCAGGCTGGAGTGCAGTGGCCCAATCTTGGCTCACTGCAAGCTCCGCCCCCCGGGTTCACGCCATTCTCCTGCCTCAGCCTCCCCAGTAGCTGGGACTATAGGCGCCCGCTACCACGCCCAGCTAATTTTTTTTTGTATTTTTAGTAGAGACAGGGTTTCGCCATGTTAGCCAGGATGGTCTCAATCTTCTGACTTTGTGATCCGCCCGCCTTGGCCTCCCAAAGTGCTGGGATTACAGGCGTGAGCCACCGCGCCCAGCCTCAGCTCTCTTTTTTAATAGTCCTTCCTTTTTCAATAATCTACTATGTTATCTCTGCTATATATCAAAGTTCCGTATATGCTTGGATCGTTTCTAAGTTCTATTGATTGATTTCTCTGTCCCTGCATCTACATTGTATTCTTAATTGCTATAGTTACATTGTAAGTATTTTTATCTAGTAAAACAAGTCTTCCTTTTTCATTTTTCTTCTCTAACAGCATTTTGGCAATTTAAATGGAAGATAAGAAGGCAATTATAAGCCCTCTCATCTTCATTTAAATTTTAGATTTATATTGTCAAGTTTTTAAGATAACCTTGATGGAATCTTTAACTGAATTTTAAATGGTGGTTAAGTTAAAATAAGGTCTTTAGGGTGGGCTCTAATCCAATATGACTGATGTCTTTATAGGGAGAAAATAGTAGACACAGACCATGTAAAGACACAACAAGAAGGTAGCCTCTGCAATCTGCAAGCCAAGGAAGAGAGGCCCAGATCAATTTTTTTAAATTACCATCTTTATAATATTGTGTTTTCTGTGCTCTTAGAACATAGGATATCTGGCCAGTTATTTAGGTTTCTTTAAGGTCTTTCATTAAAGCTTTATATTTTTTATACTTTTCTATGAATTATTCTTGTATATCACTTATTTGACTATACCTATGTACTTTAAATTTTGTTACTATTGAAAATGATGTTTTTAGGTTACATTTTCTAATTATTTTAACTATGTCTTCTTGTCTCTACCTTTTTCAATTTTAAACAATATAGTCTTAAGCCATTCACTGTATTTTGAGCTATGAATTAATGTAGCAGCATTCAAATAAATACATTAGACTTTCCCAATCCTGTGTACTTCCCTTTTTCACCACTCTATTACTCTTCTCTAACAAGGTAAAGTCTTTGATGCTCAGCAGGTTCTTGTTAAACGCTAGTCACCAAGCTAACATTTTCAATATTTTTCCTAGGGTCAATCCCAGAACACCAACATTTTCATTAAATAAGAAAAAAACAACATTTGCCTTTCTCATCTCTTTGGGGAGAAAAACAACATAAAGATGTTTTCAATTTCCTCATGGGCAAATTGCCCCATCCTCATTCATCCCAATACCAAATTTTACTGCATCCCAAAGGGACATTTTATGGTCCTGACATGATTCAATTAAAAAAATAAGGGCTAGAGGAAGAAAATAAATTTGAAATCTTCCATTTATTGTATCTTCTGCTTAGAGAGAAAACATACAAACTATTGCATAAGATGTCTGAGAAGCTCAGTCATAAATAAATGCTTAACAATGCTTATCTAATGCTTCCCAAATGTTGCCTAACAATATAATGTTTTAACTATATTGAAATCCTTCAAGATATTCTTTAAGAAATGCAAGAATAAAGAATGAGTAGTTTATGTCTGGCAAAATGTCCAGTCTAATATTAAGTCCTTGTGGTCAAGCTGTATATTAACTCTAATATATAATAAGAACACTGAATATATTTTACATTAAAATAACAGAAAGCAAAATTCTCCATTAGATGCAACTCTTACTGCAGAGGGGAAAATAACTTGCTTCCATTTTTCATTATCTCAAGAATATTAATGACATTGTATCCAAGCAACAAGATGGGAACACTTATTATCTTATCATACTTGGATGATTAAATTTGCTGTCATATTAAAAAGAGGTATATTAATACCAAAAGACAGCTTTCTTACATCTACATAGGATATATATATATACACACACACACACACACACACACACTTCCCATATTTCCCATATATATAAAATAGTCTCTAATCAACTGTTCAGTTTTTTATGCACAATAATGAAGTATAGTGACAGGGACCCAGTCTGACCAATTCTTTAAGATATTTCTTCTATTAAAATTCAAGGTTCTGGCTGAAGAAGTAAGATTTAGAAAGGAGAGAGGCAGACAGATGGGTCCTAGAAAGAAACCAATGAAAAAAACTAAAATCTATCTTAGTGTTTATAGGAAGAAGTGGTAGCTAGCGTTTTCTAGGGGCCTGTTGTGTGCACAAATCTCTATGATATTTGTTTGGATTTAAAAATAGATTTTAAATTTATTTTAATTGTGGAAAATAAATGTAGTATAAAATTTACCATCTTAGCCGTTTTTAAATGTGCAATTCAGAGGCATTAAGTACATTCATATTGTTGTGCTACTATCACCACCATCCACCCGTGAACTCATTCCATCTTACAAAATTAAAATTCTGTACCTATTAAATAATTATTTCATATATCCTCCTCTCCCAAACCTTGCAATCACAATTCTACTTTCAATCTCTATGAATTTGACTACCCTAGGTACCTCATTTAGTGGAGTCATGCAATATTTGTCCTTTTGTACTGGGTTATCTTTCTTAGCATAATGTTTTCAAGGTTCATCTATGTTGTGAAAAATGTCAGAACCTCCTTCCTTCTTAAGGCTGAGTACTTATATGCCCTATCGTATTCATCCATTCATCTGTTAATGCACACTCACTTTACTTCCACAAGTTGGTTATTATGTATAATGCTAGTATGAACACTGGCATGCAAATATCTCTGAGTCCCTCCTTTCAATTATTTTGAGTATACCCAGAAGTGAAATTGCTGGATCATATTCTAATTCTATGTTTAAATTTTTTGAGAAATAACCATACTGGTTTCTAGTTTTCTACAGTGTCTGCAGCCATTTACTTTCCCTCCAACAGTGCACAGGTTTCTAATTTCTCCACACCATCACCAACACTTGTTATTTCCTGCTTCTTTATTAATAGCCATTCTATTACATAGGTGTCATCTCATTTACATTTCCCTAATAATTAGTGATGTTAAGTGTCTTGTTATCTGGTCATTGGTCATTTGTATGTTTTCTTTGAAGAAATGACCATTCAAGTCCTTTGCCTATTTTAATATATCTATTTTTTGTTGTTGATTTGTAGGAATTCTTTATATATTCTGTATACTAACCCTTTATCAGATCTATGATGTGCAAATATTTTCTCCAATTCCAGGAGTTGTCTATTTACTCTTCTGAGTGTGCCCTAAATGCAGGGCACAGATATTTTAATTTCGAAATAGTCTAATTTATCTTGTGTTGCCTGCGCTTTCGGCGTTATATGTAAGAAGTCGTTGTTAAATCCAATGTCACAAAGCTTTTAGCCTATGGATTCTGCTAAGACATTTATTGTTGTAGGTCTTTTATGGGCTGAATTGTATTTCCCTAAAATTCATATGTTAAAGCTCTAAACTTCAGTAACTCAGAATATAATCATATTTTAACATAAGATATTTTATTTTATTTATTTTTATTGTTATTTTATTTATTTATATATATTTTTTGAGACAGATTCTTGCTCTGTCACCCAGGTTGGAGTGCAGTGGCATGATCTCAGCTCACTGCAACCTCCGCCTCCCAGGTTCAAGCGATTCTCCTGCCTCAGCCTCCTGAGTAGCTGAGATTACAAGCGCACACCACCACTAATTTTTGTATTTTTAGTTGCGACGTATTTCACCATGCTCGTCAGGCTTGTCTCGAACTCTTGACCTAGTGATCAGCCCGCCTTGGCCTCGCAAAGTTCTGGGATTACAGGCGTGAGCCACCGCACCCGGCCAACATAAGATATTTTTAAAGATGGTTAAGTTAAAATAAGGTCTTTAGGGTGGGCCCTAATCCAATGTGACTGATGTCTTTATAGGGAGAATATATGAGACAAAGATCATGTCAAGACACAACAAGAAGGCAGGTTCTGCAATCTGCAAGCCAAGGAAGAGAGGCCTCACCAGACACCAAACCTGCCAACAATGTAATCTTGGACTTCTAGTGTCCAGAACTGTGAGAAAATAAGTTTCTGGTATTTAAGCCACCCAGTCTATGGTATTCATTATGGCATCCCTACAAACTAGTGCAGGGTGTATGGAGTTAGTTTTTTTAATTAAACTTTTTGTTTTGAGATAATATAGATTTATATATAGTTGTGTATCCTTCACCCAGTTTCTTCTAATGGTAACAGGTTATAGAATTAGTGTATAAATATCACAAGCAGGATATTGACACTTAGACAAGACACATGTTTTATTCAGATTTACCCAATTTTACTTTCACTTCTGCATATGCATGTGTGTGTGTATATATAGTTCTATACAATTTTACCATATGTATGTATTCTTTTATCAACCACCACAGTCAAATACTGGTTCCCTTTTGTTGTCCTTTTATAACAAATTCTTAACACATGGCAATGGCTTAACTGTTCTCTACTTTTATAATTTTGTCATTGTAAGAATTATATATAAACAAAATCATACATTACATAGGTATA